>NW_026963322.1:600000-899002 GCF_036588685.1 Mytilus trossulus
TTGAATGATACAGTCAACCACGGTTAAGACCAGCAAAAAGTATAATCCCAGCATTAAACATTGAATGATACAGTCAACCACGGTTAAGACCAGCAAAAAGTATAATCCCATCATTAAACATTGAATGATAGTCAACCACGGTTAAGACCAGCAAAAAGTATAATCCCAGCATTAAACATTGAATGATACAGTCAACCACGGTTAAGACCAGCAAAAAGTATAATCCCATCATTAAACATTGAATGATAGTCAACCACGGTTAAGACCAACAAAAAGTATAATCCCACCATTAAACATTGAATGATACAGTCAACCACGGTTAAGACCAGCAAAAAGTATAATCCCAGCATTAAACATTGAATGATACAGTCAACCACGGTTAAGACCAGCAAAAAGTATAATCCCAGCATTAAACATTGAATGATACAGTCAACCACGGTTAAGACCAGCAAAAAGTATAATCCCAGCATTAAACATTGAATGATACAGTCAACCACGGTTAAGACCAGCAAAAAGTATAATCCCAGCATTAAACATTGAATGATACAGTCAACCACGGTTAAGACCAGCAAAAAGTATAATCCCAGCATTAAACATTGAATGATACAGTCAACCACGGTTAAGACCAGCAAAAAGTATAATCCCATCATTAAACATTGAATGATAGTCAACCACGGTTAAGACCAGCAAAAAGTATAATCCCAGCATTAAACATTGAATGATACAGTCAACCACGGTTAAGACCAGCAAAAAGTATAATCCCAGCATTAAACATTGAATGATACAGTCAGCCACGGTTAAGACCAGCAAAAAGTATAATCCCAGCATTAAACATTGAATGATACAGTCAACCACGGTTAAGACCAGCAAAAAGTATAATCCCATCATTAAACATTGAATGATAGTCAACCACGGTTAAGACCAGCAAAAAGTATAATCCCATCATTAAACATTGAATGATAGTCAACCACGGTTAAGACCAGCAAAAAGTATAATCCCACCATTAAACATTGAATGATACAGTCAACCACGGTTAAGACCAGCAAAAAGTATAATCCCAGCATTAAACATTGAATGATACAGTCAACCACGGTTAAGACCAGCAAAAAGTATAATCCCAGCATTAAACATTGAATGATACAGTCAACCACGGTTAAGACCAGCAAAAAGTATAATCCCAGCATTAAACATTGAATGATACAGTCAACCACGGTTAAGACCAGCAAAAAGTATAATCCCATCATTAAACATTGAATGATAGTCAACCACGGTTAAGACCAGCAAAAAGTATAATCCCAGCATTAAACATTGAATGATAGTCAACCACGGTTAAGACCAGTAAAAAGTATAATCCCATCATTAAACATTGAATGATAGTCAACCACGGTTAAGACCAGTAAAAAGTATAATCCCACCATTAAACATTGAATGATAGTCAACCACGGTTAAGACCAGCAAAAAGTATAATCCCAGCATTAAACATTGAATGATACAGTCAACCACGGTTAAGACCAGCAAAAAGTATAATCCCAGCATTAAACATTGAATGATACAGTCAACCACGGTTAAGACCAGCAAAAAGTATAATCCCAGCATTAAACATTGAATGATACAGTCAACCACGGTTAAGACCAGCAAAAAGTATAATCCCATCATTAAACATTGAATGATAGTCAACCACGGTTAAGACCAGCAAAAAGTATAATCCCAGCATTAAACATTGAATGATACAGTCAACCACGGTTAAGACCAGCAAAAAGTATAATCCCAGCATTAAACATTGAATGATACAGTCAGCCACGGTTAAGACCAGCAAAAAGTATAATCCCAGCATTAAACATTGAATGATACAGTCAACCACGGTTAAGACCAGCAAAAAGTATAATCCCATCATTAAACATTGAATGATAGTCAACCACGGTTAAGACCAGCAAAAAGTATAATCCCATCATTAAACATTGAATGATAGTCAACCACGGTTAAGACCAGCAAAAAGTATAATCCCACCATTAAACATTGAATGATACAGTCAACCACGGTTAAGACCAGCAAAAAGTATAATCCCAGCATTAAACATTGAATGATACAGTCAACCACGGTTAAGACCAGCAAAAAGTATAATCCCAGCATTAAACATTGAATGATACAGTCAACCACGGTTAAGACCAGCAAAAAGTATAATCCCATCATTAAACATTGAATGATAGTCAACCACGGTTAAGACCAGCAAAAAGTATAATCCCAGCATTAAACATTGAATGATAGTCAACCACGGTTAAGACCAGTAAAAAGTATAATCCCATCATTAAACATTGAATGATAGTCAACCACGGTTAAGACCAGTAAAAAGTATAATCCCACCATTAAACATTGAATGATAGTCAACCACGGTTAAGACCAGCAAAAAGTATAATCCCATCATTAAACATTGAATGATAGTCAACCACGGTTAAGACCAGTAAAAAGTATAATCCCACCATTAAACATTGAATGATAGTCAACCACGGTTAAGACCAGTAAAAAGTATAATCCCATCATTAAACATTGAATGATAGTCAACCACGGTTAAGACCAGCAAAAAGTATAATCCCAGCATTAAACATTGAATGATAGTCAACCACGGTTAAGACCAGTAAAAAGTATAATCCCATCATTAAACATTGAATGATAGTCAACCACGGTTAAGACCAGTAAAAAGTATAATCCCACCATTAAACATTGAATGATAGTCAACCACGGTTAAGACCAGTAAAAAGTATAATCCCATCATTAAACATTGAATGATAGTCAACCACGGTTAAGACCAGCAAAAAGTATAATCCCATCATTAAACATTGAATGATAGTCAACCACGGTTAAGACCAGTAAAAAGTATAATCCCATCATTAAACATTGAATGATAGTCAACCACGGTTAAGACCAGCAAAAAGTATAATCCCACCATTAAACATTGAATGATACAGTCAACCACGGTTAAGACCAGCAAAAAGTATAATCCCAGCATTAAACATTGAATGATACAGTCAACCACGGTTAAGACCAGCAAAAAGTATAATCCCAGCATTAAACATTGAATGATACAGTCAACCACGGTTAAGACCAGCAAAAAGTATAATCCCAGCATTAAACATTGAATGATACAGTCAACCACGGTTAAGACCAGCAAAAAGTATAATCCCATCATTAAACATTGAATGATAGTCAACCACGGTTAAGACCAGCAAAAAGTATAATCCCAGCATTAAACATTGAATGATACAGTCAACCACGGTTAAGACCAGCAAAAAGTATAATCCCAGCATTAAACATTGAATGATACAGTCAACCACGGTTAAGACCAGCAAAAAGTATAATCCCAGCATTAAACATTGAATGATACAGTCAACCACGGTTAAGACCAGCAAAAAGTATAATCCCATCATTAAACATTGAATGATAGTCAACCACGGTTAAGACCAGCAAAAAGTATAATCCCAGCATTAAACATTGAATGATACAGTCAACCACGGTTAAGACCAGCAAAAAGTATAATCCCATCATTAAACATTGAATGATAGTCAACCACGGTTAAGACCAACAAAAAGTATAATCCCACCATTAAACATTGAATGATACAGTCAACCACGGTTAAGACCAGCAAAAAGTATAATCCCAGCATTAAACATTGAATGATACAGTCAACCACGGTTAAGACCAGCAAAAAGTATAATCCCAGCATTAAACATTGAATGATACAGTCAACCACGGTTAAGACCAGCAAAAAGTATAATCCCAGCATTAAACATTGAATGATACAGTCAACCACGGTTAAGACCAGCAAAAAGTATAATCCCAGCATTAAACATTGAATGATACAGTCAACCACGGTTAAGACCAGCAAAAAGTATAATCCCAGCATTAAACATTGAATGATACAGTCAACCACGGTTAAGACCAGCAAAAAGTATAATCCCAGCATTAAACATTGAATGATACAGTCAACCACGGTTAAGACCAGCAAAAAGTATAATCCCATCATTAAACATTGAATGATAGTCAACCACGGTTAAGACCAGCAAGAAGTATAATCCCAGCATTAAACATTGAATGATACAGTCAACCACGGTTAAGACCAGCAAAAAGTATAATCCCAGCATTAAACATTGAATGATACAGTCAACCACGGTTAAGACCAGCAAGAAGTATAATCCCACCATTAAACATTGAATGATAGTCAACCACGGTTAAGACCAGCAAAAAGTATAATCCCAGCATTAAACATTGAATGATAGTCAACCACGGTTAAGACCAGCAAAAAGTATAATCCCATCATTAAACATTGAATGATAGTCAACCACGGTTAAGACCAGCAAAAAGTATAATCCCAGCATTAAACATTGAATGATACAGTCAACCACGGTTAAGACCAACAAAAAGTATAATCCCAGCATTAAACATTGAATGATACAGTCAACCACGGTTAAGACCAGCAAAAAGTATAATCCCACCATTAAACATTGAATGATACAGTCAACCACGGTTAAGACAAACAAAAAGTATAATCCCAGCATTAAACATTGAATGATACAGTCAACCACGGTTAAGACCAGCAAAAAGTATAATCCCACCATTAAACATTGAATGATACAGTCAACCACGGTTAAGACCAGCAAAAAGTATAATCCCAGCATTAAACATTGAATGATACAGTCAACCACGGTTAAGACCAACAAAAAGTATAATCCCAGCATTAAACATTGAATGATACAGTCAACCACGGTTAAGACCAGCAAAAAGTATAATCCCAGCATTAAACATTGAATGATACAGTCAACCACGGTTAAGACCAGCAAAAAGTATAATCCCACCATTAAACATTGAATGATAGTCAACCACGGTTAAGACCAGCAAAAAGTATAATCCCATCATTAAACATTGAATGATAGTCAACCACGGTTAAGACCAGCAAAAAGTATAATCCCATCATTAAACATTGAATGATACAGTCAACCACGGTTAAGACCAGCAAAAAGTATAATCCCATCATTAAACATTGAATGATACAGTCAACCACGGTTAAGACCAGCAAAAAGTATAATCCCATCATTAAACATTGAATGATAGTCAACCACGGTTAAGACCAGCAAAAAGTATAATCCCATCATTAAACATTGAATGATACAGTCAACCACGGTTAAGACCAGCAAAAAGTATAATCCCATCATTAAACATTGAATGATAGTCAACCACGGTTAAGACCAACAAAAAGTATAATCCCAGCATTAAACATTGAATGATACAGTCAACCACGGTTAAGACCAGCAAAAAGTATAATCCCAGCATTAAACATTGAATGATACAGTCAACCACGGTTAAGACCAGCAAAAAGTATAATCCCATCATTAAACATTGAATGATACAGTCAACCACGGTTAAGACCAGCAAAAAGTATAATCCCATCATTAAACATTGAATGATACAGTCAACCACGGTTAAGACCAGCAAAAAGTATAATCCCAGCATTAAACATTGAATGATACAGTCAACCACGGTTAAGACCAACAAAAAGTATAATCCCACCATTAAACATTGAATGATACAGTCAACCACGGTTAAGACCAGCAAAAAGTATAATCCCATCATTAAACATTGAATGATACAGTCAACCACGGTTAAGACCAGCAAAAAGTATAATCCCATCATTAAACATTGAATGATACAGTCAACCACGGTTAAGACCAGCAAAAAGTATAATCCCACCATTAAACATTGAATGATAGTCAACCACGGTTAAGACCAGCAAAAAGTATAATCCCATCATTAAACATTGAATGATAGTCAACCACGGTTAAGACCAGCAAAAAGTATAATCCCATCATTAAACATTGAATGATACAGTCAACCACGGTTAAGACCAGCAAAAAGTATAATCCCATCATTAAACATTGAATGATACAGTCAACCACGGTTAAGACCAGCAAAAAGTATAATCCCACCATTAAACATTGAATGATACAGTCAACCACGGTTAAGACCAGCAAAAAGTATAATCCCAGCATTAAACATTGAATGATACAGTCAACCACGGTTAAGACCAGCAAAAAGTATAATCCCACCATTAAACATTGAATGATAGTCAACCACGGTTAAGACCAACAAAAAGTATAATCCCATCATTAAACATTGAATGATACAGTCAACCACGGTTAAGACCAGCAAAAAGTATAATCCCATCATTAAACATTGAATGATAGTCAACCACGGTTAAGACCAGCAAAAAGTATAATCCCATCATTAAACATTGAATGATACAGTCAACCACGGTTAAGACCAGCAAAAAGTATAATCCCATCATTAAACATTGAATGATACAGTCAACCACGGTTAAGACCAGCAAAAAGTATAATCCCATCATTAAACATTGAATGATAGTCAACCACGGTTAAGACCAGCAAAAAGTATAATCCCATCATTAAACATTGAATGATACAGTCAACCACGGTTAAGACCAGCAAAAAGTATAATCCCAGCATTAAACATTGAATGATACAGTCAACCACGGTTAAGACCAACAAAAAGTATAATCCCACCATTAAACATTGAATGATACAGTCAACCACGGTTAAGACCAGCAAAAAGTATAATCCCATCATTAAACATTGAATGATACAGTCAACCACGGTTAAGACCAGCAAAAAGTATAATCCCATCATTAAACATTGAATGATACAGTCAACCACGGTTAAGACCAGCAAAAAGTATAATCCCATCATTAAACATTGAATGATAGTCAACCACGGTTAAGACCAGCAAAAAGTATAATCCCATCATTAAACATTGAATGATACAGTCAACCACGGTTAAGACCAGCAAAAAGTATAATCCCATCATTAAACATTGAATGATACAGTCAACCACGGTTAAGACCAGCAAAAAGTATAATCCCAGCATTAAACATTGAATGATACAGTCAACCACGGTTAAGACCAACAAAAAGTATAATCCCACCATTAAACATTGAATGATACAGTCAACCACGGTTAAGACCAGTAAAAAGTATAATCCCAGCATTAAACATTGAATGATACAGTCAACCACGGTTAAGACCAACAAAAAGTATAATCCCACCATTAAACATTGAATGATACAGTCAACCACGGTTAAGACCAGCAAAAAGTATAATCCCATCATTAAACATTGAATGATAGTCAACCACGGTTAAGACCAGCAAAAAGTATAATCCCATCATTAAACATTGAATGATACAGTCAACCACGGTTAAGACCAACAAAAAGTATAATCCCACCATTAAACATTGAATGATACAGTCAACCACGGTTAAGACCAGCAAAAAGTATAATCCCACCATTAAACATTGAATGATACAGTCAACCACGGTTAAGACCTGCAAAAAGTATAATCCCAGCATTAAACATTGAATGATACAGTCAACCACGGTTAAGACCAGCAAAAAGTATAATCCCAGCATTAAACATTGAATGATACAGTCAACCACGGTTAAGACCAACAAAAAGTATAATCCCACCATTTAAAAAACAATCAGTGTTTAATGTTGTTATTTTTTATCGATGAATGTGATATATGATAAATATATATATAAAATATATGGAGATCTGGTTTGATTGTCAATGAGACAACTATCTACCAAAGTTCAAACGAAGTGGATGTAAGCAATTAAAGGCACATGTACAGCCTTCAATAATGACGGAAACGCATACCGCATAGTCGGCTATAAAAAGCCATGACGTTAAAAATAATCATATTCAGTAAAGTGGAGTGTGTTCTCAGACCTGGTCGTGTTTTCATTCAGTAATATTGAGTGTGTTATCAGACCTGGTCGTGTTTTTATTCAGTAATGTGGAGCGTGTTCTCAGACCTGGTCGTGTTTTCATTCAGTAATGTTGAGTGTGTTCTCAGACCTGGTCGTGTTTTCATTCAGTAATGTGGAGTGTGTTCTCAGACCTTGTCGTGTTTTCATTCAGTAATGTTGAGTGTGTTCTCAGACCTGGTCGTGTTTCATTCAGTAATGCGGAGTGTGTTCTAAGACCTGGTTGTCTTTTCATTAAGTAATCGGATTGTGTTCTCAAACCTGGTCGTGTTTTCATTTAACTGAGATAAATGTCAAATTTGGAAAATGTATCTCATTTTAGCAAGTTGAATCGATACTCAAGCGCTTCCTGTCTGATTTCTGTGGTATAAGTTGATGTTTACCAGGGCAAGGTTTTCAAATGGAAGATTTGATATGAGTCCTTAGAAAGGTTTACAGACAACACCATGATATGGTTAACCGGTATAAAACAAAATGACCATTGAAATATTTTCTTATCAATGGCCCCCTTTTTTCCGTGATTGTGACAAACGTTCTAGGTGATCTCGTGGTAGATGTTCACCTTGAGTGCGAGAGATTGTAGTTTTGATCTCCAGTAGCAGTGCGCGAACGTCCTAGGTGATCTCGTGGTAGATGTTCACCTTGAGTGCGACAGATTGTAGATTTGATCTCCAGTAGTAGTGCGCGAACGTCCTAGGTGATCTCGTGGTAGATGTTCACCTTGAGTGCGAGAGATTGTAGTTTTGATCTCCAGTAGCAGTGCGCGAACGTCCTAGGTGATCTCGTGGTAGATGTTCACCTTGAGTGCGACAGATTGTAGATTTGATCTCCAGTAGTAGTGCGCGAACGTCCTAGGTGATCTCGTGGTAGATGTTTACCTTGAGTGCGACAGATTGTAGATTTGATCTCCAGTAGCAGTGCACGAACGTCCTAGGTGATCTCGTGGTAGATGTTCACCTTGAGTGCGAGAGATTGTAGATTTGATCTCCAGTAGCAGTGCGCGAACGTCCTAGGTGATCTCGTGGTAGATGTTCACCTTGAGTGCGAGAGATTGTAGATTTGATCTCCAGTAGCAGTGCGCGAACGTCCTAGGTGATTTCGTGGTAGATGTTCACCTTGAGTGCGAGAGATTGTAGATTTGATCTCCAGTAGCAGTGCGCGAACGTCCTAGGTGATCTCGTGGTAGATGTTCACCTTGAGTGCGACAGATTGTAGATTTGATCTCCAGTAGCAGTGCACGAACGTCCTTGGTGATCTCGTGGTAGATGTTCACCTTAAGTGCGAGAGATTGTAGATTTGATCTCCAGTAGCAGTGCGCGAACGTCCTTGGTGATCTCGTGGTAGATGTTCACCTTGAGTGCGAGAGATTGTAGATTTGATCTCCAGTAGCAGTGCACGAACGTCCTAGGTGATCTCGTGGTAGATGTTCACCTTGAGTGCGAGAGATTGTAGATGTGACAAACGTCCTAGGTGATCTCGTGGTAGATGTTCACCTTGAGTGCGACAGATTGTAGATTTGATCTCTAGTAGCAGTGCGCGAAAATCCTAGGTGATCTCGTGGTAGATGTTCACCTTGAGTGCGACAGATTGTAGATTTGATCTCTAGTAGCAGTGCGCGAACGTCCTTGGTGATCTCGTGGTAGATGTTCACCTTGAGTGCGAGAGATTGTAGATTTGAACTCCAGTAGCAGTGCACGAACGTCCTAGGTGATATCGTGGTAGATGTTCACCTTGAGTGCGAGAGATTGTAGATTTGATCTCCAGTAGCAGTGCGCGAACGTCCTAGGTGATTTCGTGGTAGATGTTCACCTTGAGTGCGAGAGATTGTAGATTTGATCTCCAGTAGCAGTGCGCGAACGTCCTAGGTGATCTCGTGGTAGATGTTCACCTTGAGTGCGACAGATTGTAGATTTGATCTCCAGTAGCAGTGCACGAACGTCCTTGGTGATCTCGTGGTAGATGTTCACCTTAAGTGCGAGAGATTGTAGATTTGATCTCCAGTAGCAGTGCGCGAACGTCCTTGGTGATCTCGTGGTAGATGTTCACCTTGAGTGCGAGAGATTGTAGATTTGATCTCCAGTAGCAGTGCACGAACGTCCTAGGTGATCTCGTGGTAGATGTTCACCTTGAGTGCGAGAGATTGTAGATGTGACAAACGTCCTAGGTGATCTCGTGGTAGATGTTCACCTTGAGTGCGACAGATTGTAGATTTGATCTCTAGTAGCAGTGCGCGAACGTCCTAGGTGATCTCGTGGTAGATGTTCACCTTGAGTGCGACAGATTGTAGATTTGATCTCCAGTAGCAGTGCGCGAACGTCCTTGGTGATCTCGTGGTAGATGTTCACCTTGAGTGCGAGAGATTGTAGATTTGATCTCCAGTAGCAGTGCACGAACGTCATAGGTGATCTCGTGGTAGATGTTCACCTGGAGTGCGAGAGATTGTAGATTTGATCTCTAGTAGCAGTGCGCGAACGTCCTAGGTGATATCGTGGTAGATGTTCACCTTGAGGGCGAGAGATTGTAGATTTGATCTCCAGTAGCAGTGCGCGAACGTCCTAAGTGATCTCGTGGTAGATGTTCACCTTGAGTGCGAGAGATTGTAGATTTGATCTCCAGTAGCAGTGCGCGAACGTCCTAGGTGATCTCGTGGTAGATGTTCACCTTGAGTGCGACAGATTGTAGATTTGATCTCCAGTAGCAGTGCGCGAACGTCCTAGGTGATCTCGTGGTAGATGTTCACCTTGAGTGCGAGAGATTGTAGATTTGATCTCCAGTAGCAGTGCGCGAACGTCCTAGGTGATCTCGTGGTAGATGTTCACCTTGAGTGCGACAGATTGTAGATTTGATCTCCAGTAGCAGTGCGTGAACGTCCTAGGTTATCTCGTGGTAGATGTTCACCTTGAGTGCGACAGATTGTAGATTTGATCTCCAGTAGCAGTGCACGAACGTCCTAGGTGATCTCGTGGTAGATGTTCACCTTGAGTGCGAGAGATTGTAGATTTGATCTCCAGTAGCAGTGCACGAACGTCCTAGGTGATCTCGTGGTAGATGTTCACCTTGAGTGCGAGAGATTGTAGATTTGATCTCCAGTAGCAGTGCGCGAACGTGCTAGGTGATCTCGTGGTAGATGTTCACCTTGAGTGCGAGAGATTGTAGATTTGATCTCCAGTAGCAGTGCACGAACGTCCTAGGTGATCTCGTGGTAGATGTTCACCTTGAGTGCGAGAGATTGTAGATTTGATCTCCAGTAGCAGTGCACGAACGTCCTAGGTGAACTCGTGGTATATGTTCACCTTGAGTGCGAGAGATTGTGGATTTGATCTCCAGTAGCAGTGCGCGAACGTCCTAGGTGATTTCGTGGTAGATGTTCACCTTGAGTGCGAGAGATTGTAGATTTGATCTCCAGTAGCAGTGCGCGAACGTCCTAGGTGATCTCGTGGTAGATGTTCACCTTGAGTGCGACAGATTGTAGATTTGATCTCCAGTAGCAGTGCGTGAACGTCCTAGGTTATCTCGTGGTAGATGTTCACCTTGAGTGCGACAGATTGTAGATTTGATCTCCAGTAGCAGTGCGCGAACGTCCTTGGTGATATCGTGGTAGATGTTCACCTTGAGTGCGAGAGATTGTAGATTTGGTCTCCAGTAGCAGTGCACGAACGCCCTAGGTGATATCGTGGTAGATGTTCACCTTGAGTGCGACAGATTGTAGATTTGATCTCCAGTAGCAGTGCACGAACGTCCTAGGTGATATCGTGGTAGATGTTCACCTTGAGTGCGAGAGATTGTAGATTTGATCTCTAGTAGCAGTGCGTGAACGTCTAAGGTTATCTCGTGGTAGATGTTCACCTTGAGTGCGACAGATTGTAGATTTGATCTCCAGTAGCAGTGCACGAACGTCCTAGGTGATATCGTGGTAGATAGTCACCTGGAGTGCGAGAGATTGTAGTTTTGATCTCCAGTAGCAGTGCGCGAACGTCCTAGGTGATCTCGTGGTAGATGTTCACCTTGAGTGCGACAGATTGTAGATTTGATCTCCAGTAGCAGTGCACGAACGTCCTAGGTGATATCGTGGTAGATGTTCACCTTGAGTGCGACAGATTGTAGATTTGATCTCCAGTAGCAGTGCACGAACGTCCTAGGTGATCTCGTGGTAGATGTTCACCTTGAGTGCGAGAGATTGTAGATTTGATCTCCAGTAGCAGTGCGCGAACGTCCTAGGTGATCTCGTGGTAGATGTTCACCTTGAGTGCGACAGATTGTAGATTTGATCTCCAGTAGCAGTGCGCGAACGTCCTAGGTGATTTCGTGGTAGATGTTCACCTTGAGTGCGAGAGATTGTAGATTTGATCTCCAGTAGCAGTGCGCGAACGTCCTAGGTGATCTCGTGGTAGATGTTCACCTTGAGTGCGACAGATTGTAGATTTGATCTCCAGTAGCAGTGCGTGAACGTCCTAGGTTATCTCGTGGTAGATGTTCACCTTGAGTGCGACAGATTGTAGATTTGATCTCCAGTAGCAGTGCGCGAACGTCCTTGGTGATCTCGTGGTAGATGTTCACCTTGAGTGCGACAGATTGTAGATTTGATCTCCAGTAGGCGTGCGTGAACGTCCTAGGTGATCTCGTGGTAGATGTTCACCTTGAGTGCGACAGATTGTAGATTTGATCTCCAGTAGCAGTGCGTGAACGTCCTAGGTTATCTCGTGGTAGATGTTCACCTTGAGTGCGACAGATTGTAGATTTGATCTCCAGTAGCAGTGCGCGAACGTCCTAGGTGGTCTCGTGGTAGATGTTCACCTTGAGTGCGAGAGATTGTAGATTTGATCTCCAGTAGCAGTGCGCGAACGTCCTAGGTGATCTCGTGGTAGATGTTCACCTTGAGTGCGACAGATTGTAGATTTGATCTCCCCTAGCAGTGCGCGAACGTCCTTGGTGATCTCGTGGTAGATGTTCACCTTGAGTGCGAGAGATTGTAGATTTGATCTCCAGTAGCAGTGCGCGAACGTCCTAGGTGATCTCGTGGTAGATGTTCACCTTGAGTGCGAGAGATTGTAGATTTGATCTCTAGTAGCAGTGCGCGAACGTCCTAGGTGTTCTCGTAGTAGATGTTCACCTTGAGTGCGAGAGATTGTAGATTTGATCTCTAGTAGCAGTGCGCGAACGTCCTTGGTGATCTCGTGGTAGATGTTCACCTTGAGTGCGAGAGATTGTAGATGTGACAAACGTCCTAGGTGATCTCGTGGTAGATGTTCACCTTGAGTGCGAGAGATTGTAGATTTGATCTCCAGTAGCAGTGCACGAACGTCCTAGGTGATCTCGTGGAAGATGTTCACCTTGAGTGCGAGAGATTGTAGATTTGATCTCCAGTAGCAGTGCGCGAACGTCCTAGGTGATCTCGTGGTAGATGTTCACCTTGAGTGCGAGAGATTGTAGATTTGATCTCCAGTAGCAGTGCACGAACGTCCTAGGTGATCTCGTGGTAGATGTTCACCTTGAGTGCGAGAGATTGTAGATTTGATCTCCAGTAGCAGTGCGCGAACGTCCTAGGTGATCTCGTGGTAGATGTTCACCTTGAGTGCGAGAGATTGTAGATTTGATCTCCAGTAGCAGTGCACGAACGTCCTAGGTGATCTCGTGGTAGATGTCCACCTTGAGTGCGAGAGATTGTAGATTTGATCTCCAGTAGCAGTGCACGAACGTCCTAGGTGAACTCGTGGTAGATGTTCACCTTGAGTGCGACAGATTGTAGATTTGATCTCTAGTTGCAGTGCACGAACGTCTTAGGTGATCTCGTGGTAGATGTTCACCTTGAGTGCGACAGATTGTAGATTTGATCTCTAGTTGCAGTGCGCGAACGTCCTTGGTGATCTCGTGGTAGATGTTCACCTTGAGTGCGACAGATTGTAGATTTGATCTCCAGTAGCAGTGCGTGAACGTCCTAGGTGATCTCGTGGTAGATGTTCACCTTGAGTGCGACAGATTGTAGATTTGATCTCCAGTAGCAGTGCACGAACGTCCTAGGTGATCTCGTGGTAGATGTTCACCTTGAGTGCGAGAGATTGTAGATTTGATCTCCAGTAGCAGTGCGCGAACGTCCTTGGTGATCTCGTGGTAGATGTTCACCTTGAGTGTGACAGATTGTAGATTTGATCTCCAGTAGCAGTGCGCGAACGTCCTAGGTGATCTCGTGGTAGATGTTCACCTTGAGTGCGAGAGATTGTAGATTTGATCTCCAGTAGCAGTGCGCGAACGTCCTAGGTGATCTCGTGGTAGATGTTCACCTTGAGTGCGAGAGATTGTAGATTTGATCTCTAGTTGCAGTGCGCGAACGTCCTAGGTGATATCGTGGTAGATGTTCACCTTGAGTGCGAGAGATTGTAGATTTGATCTCCAGTAGCAGTGCACGAACGTCCTTGGTGATCTCGTGGTAGATGTTCACCTTGAGTGCGAGAGATTGTAGATTTGATCTCCAGTAGCAGTGCGCGAACGTCATAGGTGATCTCGTGGTAGATGTTCACCTTGAGTGCGAGAGATTGTAGATTTGATCTCCAGGAGCAGTGCGCGAACGTCCTAGGTGATCTCGTGGTAGATGTTCACCTTGAGTGCGACAGATTGTAGATTTGATCTCTAGTAGCAGTGCGCGAACGTCCTAGATGATATCGTGGTAGATGTTCACCTTGAGTGCGAGAGATTGTAGATTTGATCTCTAGTAGCAGTGTGCGAACGTCTTAGGTGATCTCGTGGTAGATGTTCACCTTGAGTGCGAGAGATTGTAGATTTGGTCTCCAGTAGCAGTGCGCGAACGTCCTAGGGGATATCGTGGTAGATGTTCACCTTGAGTGCGAGAGATTGTAGATTTGGTCTCCAGTAGCAGTGCGCGAACGTCCTAGGTGATATCGTGGTAGATGTTCACCTTGAGTGCGAGAGATTGTAGATTTGATCTCCAGTAGCAGTGCGCGAACGTCCTTGGTGATATCGTGGTAGATGTTCACCTTGAGTGCGAGAGATTGTAGATTTGGTCTCCAGTAGCAGTGCGCGAACGTCCTAGGTGATATCGTGGTAGATGTTCACCTTGAGTGCGAGAGATTGTAGATTTGATCTCCAGTAGCAGTGCACGAACGTCCTTGGTGATCTCGTGGTAGATGTTCACCTTGAGTGCGAGAGGTTGTAGATTTGATCTCCAGTAGCAGTGCGCGAACGTCATAGGTGATCTCGTGGTAGATGTTCACCTTGAGTGCGACAGATTGTAGATTTGATCTCTAGTAGAAGTGCGCGAACGTCCTAGGTGATATCGTGGTAGATGTTCACCTTGAGTGCGAGAGATTGTAGATTTGGTCTCCAGTAGCAGTGCACGAACGCCCTAGGTGATATCGTGGTAGATGTTCACCTTGAGTGCGACAGATTGTAGATTTGATCTCCAGTAGCAGTGCACGAACGTCCTAGGTGATATCGTGGTAGATGTTCACCTTGAGTGCGAGAGATTGTAGATTTGATCTCCAGTAGCAGTGCACGAACGTCCTAGGTGATCTCGTGGTAGATGTTCACCTTGAGTGCGACAGATTGTAGATTTGATCTCCAGTAGCAGTGCGCGAACGTCCTAGGTGATCTCGTGGTAGATGTTCACCTTGAGTGCGAGAGATTGTAGATTTGATCTCTAGTAGCAGTGCGTGAACGTCCTAGGTTATCTCGTGGTAGATGTTCACCTTGAGTGCGACAGATTGTAGATTTGATCTCCAGTAGCAGTGCACGAACGTCCTAGGTGATATCGTGGTAGATGTTCACCTGGAGTGCGAGAGATTGTAGTTTTGATCTCCAGTAGCAGTGCGCGAACGTCCTAGGTGATCTCGTGGTAGATGTTCACCTTGAGTGCGCGAGATTGTAGATTTGATCTCTAGTAGCAGTGCGCGAACGTCCTAGGTGATCTCGTGGTAGATGTTCACCTTGAGTGCGAGAGATTGTAGATTTGATCTCCAGTAGCAGTGCACGAACGTCCTAGGTGATATCGTGGTAGATGTTCACCTTGAGTGCGACAGATTGTAGATTTGATCTCCAGTAGCAGTGCACGAACGTCCTAGGTGATCTCGTGGTAGATGTTCACCTTGAGTGCGAGAGATTGTAGATTTGATCTCCAGTAGCAGTGCGCGAACGTCCTAGGTGATCTCGTGGTAGATGTTCACCTTGAGTGCGAGAGATTGTAGATTTGATCTCTAGTAGCAGTGCGCGAACGTCCTAGGTGATCTCGTGGTAGATGTTCACCTGGAGTGCGAGAGATTGTAGTTTTGATCTCCAGTAGCAGTGCGCGAACGTCCTAGGTGATCTCGTGGTAGATGTTCACCTTGAGTGCGAGAGATTGTAGATTTGATCTCCAGTAGCAGTGCACGAACGTCCTAGGTTATCTCGTGGTAGATGTTCACCTTGAGTGCGACAGATTGTAGATTTGATCTCCAGTAGCAGTGCACGAACGTCCTAGGTTATCTCGTGGTAGATGTTCACCTTGAGTGCGAGAGATTGTAGATTTGATCTCTAGTAGCAGTGCGCGAACGTCCTAGGTGTTCTCGTAGTAGATGTTCACCTTGAGTGCGAGAGATTGTAGATTTGATCTCTAGTAGCAGTGCGCGAACGTCCTTGGTGATCTCGTGGTAGATGTTCACCTTGAGTGCGAGAGATTGTAGATGTGACAAACGTCCTAGGTGATCTCGTGGTAGATGTTCACCTTGAGTGCGAGAGATTGTAGATTTGATCTCCAGTAGCAGTGCACGAACGTCCTAGGTGATCTCGTGGTAGATGTTCACCTTGAGTGCGAGAGATTGTAGATTTGATCTCCAGTAGCAGTGCACGAACGTCCTAGGTGATCTCGTGGTAGATGTTCACCTTGAGTGCGAGAGATTGTAGATTTGATCTCCAGTAGCAGTGCACGAACGTCCTAGGTGATCTCGTGGTAGATGTTCACCTTGAGTGCGAGAGATTGTAGATTTGATCTCCAGTAGCAGTGCGCGAACGTCCTAGGTGATCTCGTGGTAGATGTTCACCTTGAGTGCGAGAGATTGTAGATTTGATCTCCAGTAGCAGTGCGCGAACGTCCTAGGTGATCTCGTGGTAGATGTTCACCTTGAGTGCGAGAGATTGTAGATTTGATCTCCAGTAGCAGTGCACGAACGTCCTAGGTGATCTCGTGGTAGATGTTCACCTTGAGTGCGAGAGATTGTATATTTGATCTCCAGTAGCAGTGCACGAACGTCCTAGGTGAACTCGTGGTAGATGTTCACCTTGAGTGCGAGAGATTGTAGATTTGATCTCCAGTAGCAGTGCGCGAACGTCCTAGGTGATTTCGTGGTAGATGTTCACCTTGAGTGCGAGAGATTGTAGATTTGATCTCCAGTAGCAGTGCGCGAACGTCCTAGGTGATCTCGTGGTAGATGTTCACCTTGAGTGCGACAGATTGTAGATTTGATCTCCAGTAGCAGTGCGTGAACGTCCTAGGTTATCTCGTGGTAAATGTTCACCTTGAGTGCGACAGATTGTAGATTTGATCTCCAGTAGCAGTGCGCGAACGTCCTAGGTGATTTCGTGGTAGATGTTCACCTTGAGTGCGACAGATTGTAGATTTGATCTCTAGTTGCAGTGCACGAACGTCTTAGGTGATCTCGTGGTAGATGTTCACCTTGAGTGCGACAGATTGTAGATTTGATCTCTAGTTGCAGTGCGCGAACGTCCTTGGTGATCTCGTGGTAGATGTTCACCTTGAGTGCGACAGATTGTAGATTTGATCTCCAGTAGCAGTGCGTGAACGTCCTAGGTGATCTCGTGGTAGATGTTCACCTTGAGTGCGACAGATTGTAGATTTGATCTCCAGTAGCAGTGCACGAACGTCCTAGGTGATCTCGTGGTAGATGTTCACCTTGAGTGCGAGAGATTGTAGATTTGATCTCCAGTAGCAGTGCGCGAACGTCCTAGGTGATCTCGTGGTAGATGTTCACCTTGAGTGCGAGAGATTGTAGATTTGATCTCCA
The DNA here is from genome assembly GCF_036588685.1 of Mytilus trossulus. Classification (NCBI taxonomy): domain Eukaryota; kingdom Metazoa; phylum Mollusca; class Bivalvia; order Mytilida; family Mytilidae; genus Mytilus; species Mytilus trossulus. The sequence goes on from NW_026963322.1 coordinate 617,836, forward strand.
GTAGCAGTGCGCGAACGTCCTTGGTGATCTCGTGGTAGATGTTCACCTTGAGTGTGACAGATTGTAGATTTGATCTCCAGTAGCAGTGCGCGAACGTCCTAGGTGATCTCGTGGTAGATGTTCACCTTGAGTGCGAGAGATTGTAGATTTGATCTCCAGTAGCAGTGCGCGAACGTCCTAGGTGATCTCGTGGTAGATGTTCACCTTGAGTGCGAGAGATTGTAGATTTGATCTCTAGTTGCAGTGCGCGAACGTCCTAGGTGATATCGTGGTAGATGTTCACCTTGAGTGCGAGAGATTGTAGATTTGATCTCCAGTAGCAGTGCGCGAACGTCCTTGGTGATATCGTGGTAGATGTTCACCTTGAGTGCGAGAGATTGTAGATTTGGTCTCCAGTAGCAGTGCGCGAACGTCCTAGGTGATATCGTGGTAGATGTTCACCTTGAGTGCGAGAGATTGTAGATTTGATCTCCAGTAGCAGTGCACGAACGTCCTTGGTGATCTCGTGGTAGATGTTCACCTTGAGTGCGAGAGGTTGTAGATTTGATCTCCAGTAGCAGTGCGCGAACGTCATAGGTGATCTCGTGGTAGATGTTCACCTTGAGTGCGACAGATTGTAGATTTGATCTCTAGTAGAAGTGCGCGAACGTCCTAGGTGATATCGTGGTAGATGTTCACCTTGAGTGCGAGAGATTGTAGATTTGGTCTCCAGTAGCAGTGCACGAACGCCCTAGGTGATATCGTGGTAGATGTTCACCTTGAGTGCGACAGATTGTAGATTTGATCTCCAGTAGCAGTGCACGAACGTCCTAGGTGATATCGTGGTAGATGTTCACCTTGAGTGCGAGAGATTGTAGATTTGATCTCCAGTAGCAGTGCACGAACGTCCTAGGTGATCTCGTGGTAGATGTTCACCTTGAGTGCGACAGATTGTAGATTTGATCTCCAGTAGCAGTGCGCGAACGTCCTAGGTGATCTCGTGGTAGATGTTCACCTTGAGTGCGAGAGATTGTAGATTTGATCTCTAGTAGCAGTGCGTGAACGTCCTAGGTTATCTCGTGGTAGATGTTCACCTTGAGTGCGACAGATTGTAGATTTGATCTCCAGTAGCAGTGCACGAACGTCCTAGGTGATATCGTGGTAGATGTTCACCTGGAGTGCGAGAGATTGTAGTTTTGATCTCCAGTAGCAGTGCGCGAACGTCCTAGGTGATCTCGTGGTAGATGTTCACCTTGAGTGCGCGAGATTGTAGATTTGATCTCTAGTAGCAGTGCGCGAACGTCCTAGGTGATCTCGTGGTAGATGTTCACCTTGAGTGCGAGAGATTGTAGATTTGATCTCCAGTAGCAGTGCACGAACGTCCTAGGTGATATCGTGGTAGATGTTCACCTTGAGTGCGACAGATTGTAGATTTGATCTCCAGTAGCAGTGCACGAACGTCCTAGGTGATCTCGTGGTAGATGTTCACCTTGAGTGCGAGAGATTGTAGATTTGATCTCCAGTAGCAGTGCGCGAACGTCCTAGGTGATCTCGTGGTAGATGTTCACCTTGAGTGCGAGAGATTGTAGATTTGATCTCTAGTAGCAGTGCGCGAACGTCCTAGGTGATCTCGTGGTAGATGTTCACCTGGAGTGCGAGAGATTGTAGTTTTGATCTCCAGTAGCAGTGCGCGAACGTCCTAGGTGATCTCGTGGTAGATGTTCACCTTGAGTGCGAGAGATTGTAGATTTGATCTCCAGTAGCAGTGCACGAACGTCCTAGGTTATCTCGTGGTAGATGTTCACCTTGAGTGCGACAGATTGTAGATTTGATCTCCAGTAGCAGTGCACGAACGTCCTAGGTTATCTCGTGGTAGATGTTCACCTTGAGTGCGAGAGATTGTAGATTTGATCTCTAGTAGCAGTGCGCGAACGTCCTAGGTGTTCTCGTAGTAGATGTTCACCTTGAGTGCGAGAGATTGTAGATTTGATCTCTAGTAGCAGTGCGCGAACGTCCTTGGTGATCTCGTGGTAGATGTTCACCTTGAGTGCGAGAGATTGTAGATGTGACAAACGTCCTAGGTGATCTCGTGGTAGATGTTCACCTTGAGTGCGAGAGATTGTAGATTTGATCTCCAGTAGCAGTGCACGAACGTCCTAGGTGATCTCGTGGTAGATGTTCACCTTGAGTGCGAGAGATTGTAGATTTGATCTCCAGTAGCAGTGCACGAACGTCCTAGGTGATCTCGTGGTAGATGTTCACCTTGAGTGCGAGAGATTGTAGATTTGATCTCCAGTAGCAGTGCACGAACGTCCTAGGTGATCTCGTGGTAGATGTTCACCTTGAGTGCGAGAGATTGTAGATTTGATCTCCAGTAGCAGTGCGCGAACGTCCTAGGTGATCTCGTGGTAGATGTTCACCTTGAGTGCGAGAGATTGTAGATTTGATCTCCAGTAGCAGTGCGCGAACGTCCTAGGTGATCTCGTGGTAGATGTTCACCTTGAGTGCGAGAGATTGTAGATTTGATCTCCAGTAGCAGTGCACGAACGTCCTAGGTGATCTCGTGGTAGATGTTCACCTTGAGTGCGAGAGATTGTATATTTGATCTCCAGTAGCAGTGCACGAACGTCCTAGGTGAACTCGTGGTAGATGTTCACCTTGAGTGCGAGAGATTGTAGATTTGATCTCCAGTAGCAGTGCGCGAACGTCCTAGGTGATTTCGTGGTAGATGTTCACCTTGAGTGCGAGAGATTGTAGATTTGATCTCCAGTAGCAGTGCGCGAACGTCCTAGGTGATCTCGTGGTAGATGTTCACCTTGAGTGCGACAGATTGTAGATTTGATCTCCAGTAGCAGTGCGTGAACGTCCTAGGTTATCTCGTGGTAGATGTTCACCTTGAGTGCGACAGATTGTAGATTTGATCTCCAGTAGCAGTGCGCGAACGTCCTAGGTGATTTCGTGGTAGATGTTCACCTTGAGTGCGACAGATTGTAGATTTGATCTCTAGTTGCAGTGCACGAACGTCTTAGGTGATCTCGTGGTAGATGTTCACCTTGAGTGCGACAGATTGTAGATTTGATCTCTAGTTGCAGTGCGCGAACGTCCTTGGTGATCTCGTGGTAGATGTTCACCTTGAGTGCGACAGATTGTAGATTTGATCTCCAGTAGCAGTGCGTGAACGTCCTAGGTGATCTCGTGGTAGATGTTCACCTTGAGTGCGACAGATTGTAGATTTGATCTCCAGTAGCAGTGCACGAACGTCCTAGGTGATCTCGTGGTAGATGTTCACCTTGAGTGCGAGAGATTGTAGATTTGATCTCCAGTAGCAGTGCGCGAACGTCCTAGGTGATCTCGTGGTAGATGTTCACCTTGAGTGCGAGAGATTGTAGATTTGATCTCCAGTAGCAGTGCGCGAACGTCCTTGGTGATCTCGTGGTAGATGTTCACCTTGAGTGTGACAGATTGTAGATTTGATCTCCAGTAGCAGTGCGCGAACGTCCTAGGTGATCTCGTGGTAGATGTTCACCTTGAGTGCGAGAGATTGTAGATTTGATCTCCAGTAGCAGTGCGCGAACGTCCTAGGTGATCTCGTGGTAGATGTTCACCTTGAGTGCGAGAGATTGTAGATTTGATCTCTACACTAGTAACCAGAATTTAACTTGATCGGACAAAAACGTGTTAACGCTATTTAAATGAGATTGATCGTTATTTGATAAAGATTGACAAAAATTAAAAATTATATTTAATTCATTTCAATTCATATCAATTCATTTTAACGCCAGTCAAATAGATTTCTCTGCAGTCGATCAATTGAAATCAAGTTAGTGGTTAGTTGCGTCAAACTAATAGGCCACGCCCCTGTTAAGCTATTTCAAACATGCATTAATTCGTTTTAAACATGGATGAGACCCGGGCTTTTTACAGGTAAATCACTCAAGCAAAACGACCTCGATGTATCTATCGTAAGTAACGTGTGGTCCTTTGCAACTATTTACGAAACTTTATGTATTCCTGTTTATTTACCGTTTCTCTTTTTTTCTGTTTACTTTATTGTACTCGTATATCAAATGTAGACACGGAAAACTACACAGAAATTATTTATTGTGTACATAATTTAAATCGATGTGTCTTATATTTCCGGGAAGCAACATGATATATTCATTCTCTTGCTGTATATTGATATTTGGAAAAGCTTGTAATGAAAAACAAGATATTGTTGAATAATTAAATTGACGAAGATAATTTTGACGTTGAATATGATAAACAGAAAGGCATGCTCAAAATTCTAAATGAAGTAGCAGCCTACTGAACTTTTAAAACTGTGTTAAATTGTAATACGGGTCACTGGCCAAATCGGGCGTTAATTGTGGAAGAGAAACAAATATCAAACAAAAATATTGTTCTTACGATTCTGTAAAAAGATTATTGTGCTGTCATGCACCCTGGCGTACTTGTAATAAATGAATATGTATTCTGTATATATGAGATAAATTTTAGTCTGCGATAAAGATGGGTAAGTTGATTTAAGTTTAACGACCTTGCATAATTACAGGCTATTTGTCGGCATACTCTTATGTTTTTTAATGTTTTAAAGAAAACATACATTTACGTTTTGGGCATTTAATATAAGTCTACTTACTAAATTGAAATGAACATAAACATTGTTAAAAAAAAACAAAAAATTGAAAAGAAACAGTCTGCATTGTTGCTTTCAGATAATTTCATTTCCTATATATTTGAGCGGAAATTTCTAAGTTAAAACTGATTGTAGTATAGATAAAATATTTCATCTGGGTGCTCTCGTTGAAGTTCTCTCGTTACATATTAAAATGAATTCCATTGGTCGGAACGTTTGCAAACTTTCAATCAATGTGTTCTCAACGAGGTCCGCGTTTATGTTTCAAATCAATACACAATAAGAAGTCCAGTTCGGCAAAAAGAAATAAAATTAAGACTCTACGAAATCCGATTAAACAAACAGAATTTAGAAAAATAACATTTTTACGATTCTTCCAATCACGACAAAAATATATATCTTTTTCTCCGATGAAAATCATTACTTTTTATATTAGAACAAGTCAAAAGTTGCCGGAGCTTGATTTATGATGCATGCGAAACTTTAATAAATAATTATCCGGTTTGTATTTTTCAAAATAACTATTACATCCGATAAAAATCGAAAAATAAATTATCGGTAAAAAATACCGATTTTTCTATGAGACAAAAATTATCCTTATTGGAGTCAAATTTGTAATAAAGGACAAACCATATCCTCGTGTTTTTTTTTATGCAGCACTAGTAAGCATAGTTCGTCTGATCTCGCTTCAAACCAAGCCATCATAAATACACCAGAGATTACTAAAATGAAAGTCTTAATTTCATTGAGATTTTTTTGTAGGTATTAAGCTTCAATTCGACCATTGAATTTTTCAGAATTACGAAAAATATGTTATAATCCTTGATCTTCCTGAAGCTTATACTTCGTTCAGTAGATTGTATGAATATTTTTTTTAAAGAAACACCGGTCTGTTACTGCAAAAAAAAAAAAACGATTTTTGTTTGAAGTAACGAATGTCATTCTAACAAAAAAAGAAAGTTTTCGTGTTTTAGGTCGTCCTGATGCAAACGTAAAAGTTGAAATAAAAATTACACTCCTAGATTACACTAAAGACATTTCGCTAGCACACATGGGACTATATTTATTAATCGTTCATTTGCAAGTCAAAAATAATAATTATGCAAAACAAATGATAAAACTTCCCAATTTAAAATTGAGAAAAATCCGACAGGAAACCAAAGTACAAAGGTACAGCATTTATTTAAAAACAATCTCCATCCAACTTCAAAATGTGAGGTAAATCGATTAGCTTACGCTAGCCAAGCAACCAACAGACAAAATAAATCTTGCCTCCTCGATGAAGACTATCTATAGACACGGAATAAAAAATAAGGAAATAATAGCATGTTAGATTGGTTACAAACACATTTATGCAAACATGAAGCAGCGGTTTCTTTACTGAACTAGTCAGTGGTAATATAAAACCAGGGTTTCAAAAAGATGAAGAAAAAGAAAAAGACATTTAAACATGTTAAAATTTATTTAAAAGCAAATCAGAAATTGTATTTAACTGAAATTGAAAAAAAAGGATCATAATAGTCTCCATGCGTGATCCATGCATGTCTCTGAATTACTTGTCTTTTGTGCATTTACTTTCCTACAAAATGACTATAGTATAAGTGTTAATTTTCATTTGTAAATGTCTGGTTTCGCAATGTCCACCAATATACAGACATTGTGCGAAAAAATATAGTTTAGAAGATATGGTTCTATGCTGAATACAGAAAACATATAGTCGTTTCTTCATGAAGAATTGAACTCTAACATTACAGAATACCAAACTGGCTCTCCTTTTTTAGTATTTCCATCTGGCGTCTTACATTTAAGGATTTAACTTGTATTAAGTCGTGTCGACTAACTGTCAAGACAGACGCCTTTATAGAAAATAAAGGAATATGGAGTAAAAGTACACGGGACCTTTAATATCGAACACAAAGTCAGAGCTTAACAAAAATACAAATTATCAATGGTCAGCGTTTTATTCCTGTTCATCTTTATAGTCGCTAGAGGGTCTTCAACAATGAAAGAATCACTTGTTTACGGGAAGAACAAAACGACAATAGCAAGAAAGGATCTGATAATGAATAATTTGATTTTCTGTCTCAGGACCTGCGCATATATAAAATACTTGCCACTGAGCATTGAACCAAGTAAAATCAATACACATCGTTTCATATATAAAAATCAATCTACAGATGATAAAGCATTTCTTTGTTGGTAGACTCCCTTTTTTTGGAGTTGAACACTGTGCGTGACAAATTTCTTCTCATGGGAAGATATATTTTTCCCATGGGAATATTAGTTTTTTCTTTTATTTTTTCAGAATTTGTAAAAGTGTTATGAAATATCGACATGGACTGACGATCACTAGTAACCAATGACTGGAACAATTTAACACGCATTTCAATAAATTAAAAGTATTTCTGTCATACTTTTACACTCAATAGTCATTTTTTTTAATCGTTGAATGATTGATAGAAATTCTACCGTTCAGCGGCTGCTTTTACAATTTAAATCTTTCACCTTGGTTTTCGGTCAATATCATCGTGAATTTCATGTAATATTGTTCGCTGAACTGTCAAGTATCAGAAACATGTCTTTTGAATTTCAGAATCAAAATTATAATTCTGTTTTAATCTATATACATGGGGAATGACGAATCGTATTTTAGATTGTTTTCTAATTATAACCTTATAATTTCGTGAATTTACATCATAATCATTATGAATGTACTTATTCTTTTTCGTCTACGTAACTCGATATGCGTGTTTTTCGCCACTTGAAAGATGTTTTGCATTTTACAAGAACGCGTACGGATGATATTTGTGATATATTCACTTGTACTTTACCCGTAGGCTGTCTTCGTGTACTGTAATTTATGGTTTAACGGAATACAAATACTTTATTTCTCATAAAACTTCAATTGCTAGTTATCAAGAACATACATAAACATAACTATAACATGTATAAGGTAAAATTATTACATGCATGTGTAAACGATACAATTAAATTAACTTGGAGGACTGACTTTCACATTTATAACTTTTACATAGTCTTTCTAATATTACAATATTTGATAAGTTTAACTGTTGAACAGCTTTAGAGATATAAGGGTTTGACTAACAGTAGTTCCTTAAACATTTCCTTCTTTTTCTATAGTTTAAATATTTTACAATTCATAATGTAATGGTACTCGTCATCAATGTTGTTTGTGTCACAGAGACGGCATATTCTGTCTTCTCTGTGTAAATCCTGACACCTTCTAGACTCAATCGGCAACTACCACATCTATATCTCGGCGTTTTGCATTTGCGCCGTAATATATGAATTTAGAAAGGTAAAAAGGAAAAGTAGTTTTCAAATTGATAATTCTTTTTGAAACTACGACATTATGTTTTATGCGATTCTGCAATAAAAGCAAAGAATTCTTCTTGAAACTGGTCTTTGGGTTTTGGTTTAATACATTTTGACACCCATTTATCACAAACTGTGCACACAGAGGACGGATAACTAATATACGTCCTTGCTGTGCATTATAATTCAAAATAGTTGTAATTTGCAATTGTTTTAAATTTGTATTTTTTCCTCACTAGATAGGTGAAAGTATGTATAAAATTTAATGTAAATTGCGAAAATGCATTACGAGCATTGATCTATACTTTTAAGTTAGAATTAAGAGTCTCTCAACTTTTTTCAAAATCTCTGTAATATTACCCATGTATAATTTATGTTTATGTCAAATGCGTTTGATTGGATAATAGTTAAAGGTAGGCGTGGTTTTGGTAACTTTCCTCCAATCAACTGGCCTATTCGACAAACCTGTGTGCGCTGATGCGTGTAAACTGGGTATTGTAACGGTACGTGTCTTACATCAGAATCTATCGTGCGTGACCAATGTTTATTGTATAATTTCTTGTCATGTGGTCAATTTATCTGAAAAAGTTCCAAAGGTTACAACTTTTTGAAAGTTTTTTTTCGGCAGAAACCAACAGCACTATTTGACGAAGACGAAGACGAAATAAAGGATTAAATTTTAACGTCCAGTGACATATAATTACAATGATGTCGAAACAGAACTTGAAATTGACAATATGTTTTCATAGAACCGTCGCTATTCCAAAGATTTCACGCTTAGTTGCTATTTCACAACTTCAGGTTCGCATTATAGTTATACTGTAATACATGTACAAATAACTAATAATAAACAAATTCTGATGATTTCTGCCACTGTTCTAGGACTTTTTAGTTGTAATATAAATCTGTGATTTTTCTATATTCGTACTTTCGACGAAGCAAAGCAAGTTCGATCTAGATCTGGACATTTATGCATTAAACATTTACAATATTCAATAGTTGTACAAATTTTTTGTAGAACATGTAGAAAAATCTGCCTTTTCGGATAAAATCTTAATTTACGTACCATTATAATATTCAGAATGGAAATGGGGAATGTGTCAAAGAGACAACAACCCGACCAAAGAAAAAAAACCAACACTGAGCAGAAGGTCACCAACAGGTCTTCAATGTACCGTGACATTTCCGCACCCGGAGGCGTCCTTCCACTGGCCCCTAAAGAAATATATACTATATATATAGTCCAGTGATAATAAACGCCATACTAATTTCCAATTTGTACACAAGAAACCAAAATTAAAATAATACAAGACTATATTGTTAATTCAAGTTTGACATCTAACATCTTAATTCGTAATCCACATTTACCTGACGACCTTAAATTGTTTATTGTTTTTTTCTCAATCGAATATCCTCACACAGGAGACTGAGACAAATATGTTATTTGTAAAGGTATTTATCAAAACTAAAATGATTGAAAATATCTTTGTAGAATATGAATTTGCCTATTAAGCGAATAATTATAATACATAGATTTCAACATATTCAAAAGAGAGATTACTGATAAGATGTCCAAAATATATGTACATGTATATTGCGATTGCTATATAGTATGTCAATGATATTGAATGCCGCTGAGTGTAAAATATTTGTCAGCTTAAAAAAATATGTTTGACACTGCTGGTTTTAATTTTCTGACTCAAGTATAAATTTTAAAAAAGTTTATAGTTTCTGAATATTTTTAGATTCAATATTTTATCATTATTATTATTTCAAAGTCTCACCACATACAAACATAAAATGAGTCCCAGAACTAAACAATTATTTAAAAAGATAAATGAGAGCCGTATAAGACACAATATATAAATTTAAACAAATTTTTACTCATTTACATTCAAAATTTACAGTGTCCGTATACTAAATGAAATGAAACATCTTTTTCTTTTAAGAACAAGTGAAATAAAATGTCGTTTCTTTTCAATAAAATATTGTTGATGTTTTTGGCACCTGTTGCAGCAACATTGTCGTTATTGAATAAATATATAAATTGTTCGCTATTTGATATTTATAAATCAAAATGTTAAGCTTAATGTATCACGATATGTCTATAATGGGCATTTTAAAAGCACAGGAATATAAAAAAAGAAGATGTGGTATGATTTCCAATTAGACAACAGTCCACAAGAGACCAAAATGACAGAGACATTAACAAATATAGGTCACCGTACGGCCTTCAACAATGAGCAATTCCAAATCCGCATGGTCAGCTATAATAGGCCCCGACTTGACAATGTAAAACAATTCAAACAAGAAAACTAACCGCCTTATTTATATAACAACAAAAAAATATACGAAAAATAAATATGTAACACATAAACAAACGACAACTACTGAATTGCAGGCTCATGACTTGGGACAGGCACATACACAAATAATGTGGCGGGGTTAAAATTGTTAGCGGGCTCCCTATCCTCCCCCTAGTCTCGGTCAGTGGTATAAAAGTACATGTACAACATAAAAAAACGAACTATAAGAATCAGTTTAAATAGGCTTAACTCATCAGATAGACAAAATCATGGAGGGGTAGAGTGTCATACTTGTAACTGGTCGTTATGCAACCATGAATCATTTAATCTATTCTTTATATTTCATCTCTTTATTCTGTAATTTAAAGTGTTTATCCCATTATCATCTTTATTTGTGTAAACTCCATTTATTTACTTTCATAGCCTCATATATGTACATGTACATGGTATTTGTTACAGGAACCATTTTGACATAAAAAAATTTACAACAAAGTTAGTGTCCATATTTTCAGGACACGATAAATGAATTGAATTTTTAGCTAGAAGGTTTTTTTTCTAAGAAAATCCAGTTTTTAACACACTTATGCTTAATACTCACACTATCAGCCCACTTGTGAACTTTTGCATTTAACCGATTTGAGCTCATGTTATTTAATCTACACCACAAACGAATCATACCCAACTATATCAGTCCTATTCAGGACCGATAACTCTGTCGATAGATATTATACGGTATACATTGTTAAAACCAGATCAATCGTATCATACGTCTCTGCTGGAATGTATACAATAACTCTTTTTTTTTGGCACAATTTAAACTTTATATCGATTCATTGCCTAGATTTAGCTTTAAATATTGAATTAAAAAATAAATAACAATAAAATCATATTCAATGATCGAAATTCATTTGGATTAAAATTTGAATCAGAATATTTCTTTGAAATAATTATAGAAACATATAAATATTTGAATGCCTTTTAAGCAAAAAATATTTTTTTAAAGAAATTTTCATAATTTCATAATATTAATATTCTCCTAAAGTTTACTATGAACCATACTTCTTCTGATTTGACACGGGAAGGAGAACATATTTATTTGTACATTTATGAAAACTTTTGTATATCACAAAATTTAAACTCTGGCAATACATGTATACACACTGACAGGATGTTGAATGTCACCTGGTTGCTTTTGGTTTGCACGTCTTCCTGACAATATATTATAATATAACATTTAACCAAAGTTAGATTTCACCTGTTCGGCCAAGGAATGTAAAGGTATAGAATATTTATCTATTATAATTGGACATCGTTTTTTTTTCTCTTAGGATGAATTTTTTTTTGTTCTAAAAGAAATGTTTTATACATTTCTAAAGAAAAATTAAACATACAGAAAACTTAAAAAAACATTTTTAAAAAAAGAAGAGATTTTTTTTTATTATAGATATTGTAAACTATTTTCTGGTAAAAGTATCGCCTTGACGAATATCTGTCAAAATAAATTATCCTGTGTCACACTTTAATATAAAAAAAAAAATTATTAAGAAATTTTGAAATCAATGATATCGAAATGTCACTAAAGGAAAATAACAGAAACATCAGAGATTCTTTATGAAAAATTAGATATAATCTAGGAAAGTCTTACTATAGAAATCATTGATTTGACGCAACATTTCCATATGATACATGTACATCAGCCGCCATTTTGAAAAATCTCGGAAAATTTCCTTTTTTAAATCGAGGTTTGACCGAATTTGTCTTGAAATTAAACTGTTTTAAGTAGTATTTTTCGCCAGCTATATGTTTGAATATACTTGATCGATTTGCAAAGTTTGTGTTTTATTTACAGAATTTCTTTATTTGTTGTAAAAGTAGACATGGGTATCGGTAATTTAGCATTCAACGGAGAAATGACGAGGAAAAGTGCATGTTTTACGATGTCGATTTTTGGGAAAAATTTTGGTGGCTTATATAGGGAATCACTGAAGCGTGACTGGAACGGGCCCCCTCTTAGGTCAGTCAGTGGGCCCGCACTTATGAAAATTCCTGGATCCGCCACTGAAAATACATTTACATGTTGATTGGAATAGTACGAATTTTTATTGGTTTATAATACAATACAGATTAAGATCGATTACCAGGTGAAACTTCTGATCTGTGTTTTTAAAGAATAGGTACAAATTATATGTTTAATGTCGATTATGTTGGTATACATCTATATTTATAGGTACTTAGTTTCTCTCCATTCCAAAATACAGTACTCACAATACCATTTTATTTAGAATTTATGTTTTTCTCTCTTCAAAACTGTCTTTTTCTGAATTTATTCAGCCACAAATCAAATCATTTGTTTTTGATACCATACACGTTTGTTTTTTAAATGGAATGTCCTATTTCTTTCCCTCTTATGTTCAAGGGAAATCGACGATTTGTCCCCCCCCTTTTTTTCACCGGTCTAGGAAAAACATGATGAATTGACATTTTCTTATAAAAAAAATCATTAATAAAATGCTAAATTATTTTCATAAGATATATTTTGTAACTGAATCTGGGACTTAATCATTGAATGCCCGAGCATACAGTTATATTTGTTTATTTTTCTTGTTTCAATTGCCATGTACATGTATGAGGCTAAAAAAAGGTCACCATTTGTAAGGATATGAAGGTGTTTTACAGATATTAGAATAATGTACAAAAAAGTAAGTCTAGAGAGCAAGACCAAATTTTAATATAGAGATCATGAAGAAAATATTGATTGATTATATGTTGTTTAACGTCCAGTGGCAAATATTTGATGCATGTTGAGGACAAATATAATAAAGATCAATTGGCAGGAAAAGAAAGTATAAAGTGAAATAGTAAAAACAAAGATCTAAAAATATAGAGATATAGAAACGATGATCTGAACCCCCACCCCCCACCCCTTTAGAAAAAAAAGCAACAACCAAAAAACAAAACACTCACACTCGCATACACCGTATATACATCTGTAAAAAATCTAAAATTTTGGTTTCATGGCGCCCCCCAGACATCAAGGTTCTGGATCCGCCCCTGGCTTAGTGCAGTTTCTTGAGCGTATTGCACCAATGCGGCCTAGGTGGCGTTTAGACGCTCCCCAATATACCGTCGTATATTACAAAAATTGAGAATTGAAATGGGGAACGTGTAAAAGAGACAAAAACCCGACTATCTAGCAGACAAAAGAGGAAGGCATATATTACGGGTCTTCAATGTAGCGAGAAACTCGTGCGTATACATACATGCATTATTGTATGCACATGCTTGGACTTATAGATGCATATATATACTTGTACAAGTCCAATATTGTGTTATAAAGTATTTCGTATAAAAATACAGGAACATTTTAATGCTAATCCAAACGCACAGGTGTCAATATCTGCAAATCTTCCGGTAATTACAAGTTGTCATTTAAAAAAAGTGAAATTATAGTGTATTTTAACCCAAACAAAATTATGGAGGAATAGATAAATTTATTTTAAAGAATTCCAATCCCTTAAAAACGAGGCACCATCATATATACTTGTAAAACAGCTCAAATTCTAATCACTGAAGAGACATGTATTTTCGAAATGTCCATCTGGTGCAAGAAAATTGGTACCGTTAATTTTATTCTATATTAACCAGTGGCACGTGTCATAATTTTTAAGAAAAGGGATAGAACAAGAGGCTGTCACAACGACAGCAAACCGGATTTATTAGCATTTATTTGTGTCCTGGCAATATCACAAGAACCATTACTGATGATTGGTGAAGTGAAAATTGTCAATATCAAATTTGACCTCTATTTTGTCATCAGTATCAACATATTAAAATTTGAAAAGCTTAGATTGAATGGTTTGTGAGTTAATGCAACAATGTGAATGGAAACACCATTTTACGATCTTTCAAGAACCATAACTCCTGAACGGTAAAAGTCAAAATCGTCATTATTGAACTTGACCTCTATTTTGTCATCAGTAACAACATATTAAAATTTGAAAAGCTTCGGTTGAATGGTTCATGAGAAAATGCACGGACACGACTGGAAACACCATTTTTCAATCTTTCAAGAACCATAACTCCTGAACGGAAAAAGTCAAAATGGCCATTATTGAACTTGACCTTCATTTAGTTGTCAGTAACAACATATTAAAATTTTAAAAGCTTTGGTTGAACGGTTCATGCGTAAATGCACGGACACGACTGGAAACGCCATTTTTCAATCTTTCAAGAACCATAACTCCTGAACGGTAAAAGTCTAAATCGTCATTATTGAACTTGACCTCCATTTTGTCACCAGTAACAACATATTAAAATTTGGGAAGCTTTGGTAGAACAGTTCATGCGTAAATGCACGGACACGACTGGAAACGCCATTTTTCAATCTTTCAAGAACCATAACTCCTGAACGGTAAAAGTCTAAATCGTCATTATTGAACTTGACCTCCATTTTGTCACCAGTAACAACATATTAAAATTTGGGAAGCTTTGGTAGAACTGTTCATGCGTAAATGCACGGACAAGACTGGAAACGCCATTTTTCAATCTTTCAAGAAACATAACTCCTGAACGGTAAAAGTCAAAATGGCCATTATTGAACTTGAACCTTCATTTAGTTGTCAGTAACAACATATTAAAATTTTAAAAGCTTTGGTTGAACGGTTCTTGAGTTAATGCACGGACCACATTTGATTGCCGCCCGCCCGACCGCCAGCCCTGCCGCCCGCCCGCCGAGCATCCCCAATTTAATAACCGACTTTTTTGTCACAAAAATCCGGTTAAAAAGTATGAAACAAAAATAACCGGTTTTTCAAAAACTATATTTTCAAAATGCACTGCATAATTTACACCGCTTTAAGGTGTTTCATTTTATTTTATGTTTAATTTTGTTCGTATACGAAAACATGATAGCAAGTTAAACTTCCATGTTTATGACTTACATGTATTATATTTCTTGTAAAATTGATAGATGAGCGGTTTTCACAAATACCGAACATAAGAATATAGCGTAAACGTCAATTAATGGACAAGCAACCCAACGAGAAAAATATAATTTCAGAGGCATCTTCACATACCCGTAGCCAGGGGGGTTCGGGGGGTTCGGACGACCCCCCCCCCCCCCCCGATGTTCTGTTCGAATTGTGACTGTTAAAGTCGAGTTTGTGAGTCAAACGAACCCCCCTTTGGAAATTCCTGACTACGGGCCTGCTTCATGTACATGTATAACTAGTTTTGAGTTAAAGAAATCATTCAACATGTTCAATGCCATGCATACGATTCATTTCAGATTTGTGCGTTTTTTCGATATACGAATAAGTCAATAAGATACAAAAAAGTAATTGAAGCAAAAAAAAAGATACATGAAATAACGAATTAACATAAGTTTACAAATACTTACCTAGGTGCATTTACTAAAACAACATTTATTTTTTTCATATTATTGAAATTTTATGTTTATGTACGTATACCGGATATGGAGTTCTTCTGAAATTAAAAATCGCTTGAATGGGTATTTCTGGTGTATATACATGTATAACACGTGACATCTACATGTACAATATACGGAAATGACACGGCTGGGTATTGTAAAGTTACTGAATGTAGATTACTGGTAGGTGTATATCTCCGGGCGAAAAAGAATACTGATTTGTGAAAACGGTTAGCTGTAATTTGTCATATTGTAAACGTTTATAAATAAATTTGGTGTATTTACTGTCTTCTGTTATTAGTTTTATTTTCAATGTTGTCAATTTTGACGGCGACACTCCTACTCTGACGTTGTGTATTCATACGCCAACATGTGTGTACGTTGTTATTGTTAATATAAATAATATTAAAAGTTCTTTTTGCCTTATTTTTTATAGAAATTTATTTATAATGAATGGCAATAATTTATTTTGATTTTATTAAACCATAAAACTAATTTTTGACTCTTCACATTGAATAATCCGCGATTAAGAAAAGAGCTCATCTCTTCTGTTTTATCATATTAATTGCGCCAATAAATGGAACTTGACACATTCCCCATTTCCATTCCCAAATTTATTAATTGTGTCATATTTACCTCGAAACTATTGCCCAAACTATTAACATATTTACACGTACATGTAACATTAGAATACTTACTTCAACTGTTAAATAACTTTATAATTACTAAAATTCGAAATTGTGTACTTCTCCTTCCGTATGCCATGTTTTTTTGTGTCAATTCTATCATTAGGTCCATTGTGCACTTTTTTGGCAGTCTAAGTGCACTAAGGATGCCCTTTGAGTTTGCGAATTCTAAACCTACATGTAAATACCGAAAAGGACCTCCTCAGTGAAGAAGAAGAAACATTTGAAAACAAGTCTATAATATTTGCACAATTAAATGATTGTTTTATTGGCGCAAATGAATGTTGCAGTTTTTATGATAAAGTGATACAAAAAAAAAGGAATTCGCGTAATTAACTAGTGGCGCAAATTAATTCTTTTTTAGCCAAACTGGATATCGGCCTTCAAAACATTGTGTATACACGAAGAAAGCAATATTTATCTTTTACGCAGTCTAGCCGGAGAATAAAAGTTTTTGCAATTTGTGTAGGATTTTAATTTCAAAATGCAATGAACAAGTAAGAAGATCGTTAGAAACCTTAAGTGAATCGGAAAATGAGCTATGCACGATGAAAGGGAAAAGTTTGGTGCGTCGATAAAAATTTCATGGATGCACTTGATAATTGTAAAATTTCAAGTCTTTAAATAACATCCATTTGTAGAACAAGATTATTTCGATCCTTCAAATATATGTAGAAAAATAATAAAAATATATATTATTGAGTCTCTTTCATATAAATACTGTAGATTTGTATTTGATCATAGATTGCAAACATAACGTTCAGTGAGAAATATTTCATGTATTCGTACAGAGAACAAATCAACTTCTTTCAGAATACAATTGATTGGTTATTGAAGTAAACGATTTGCGACAGAATAAGTGAAACTTGGCCAGCAGCTTACCTCTAAAATAAAGAAATATAAAAAAGGTAGAGTTAATTCTGTATTTTACTCATACTGCACCTTTTACAGTCAATACCGAAAATATGAAATACATCGATTTAAATTATGTACACAATAAATAATTTCTGTGTAGTTTTCCGTGTCTACATTTACATACGAGTACAATATAGTAAACTGTATGATTTTTGTATGTATTTGATCCTATCAAGGAGGTTATATTATAACCTCCTTGATTCTATGAGCTGTATATTTTCTTACGGAATAAAGAATTATTATAGTAAAACAGAAAAAAGAGAAACGGTAAATATACAGGAATACATAAAGTTTTGTAAATAGTTGCAAAGGACCACACGTAACTTACATGCCACAAGTTTTTATAGAACTAGGCAATTTTTGAAACGCATGTATATTATATGCGATAAAGATCTAGTGCATTTGAGCAAATTAAAATCATGTTATATATCTAACTATTTTATTTTCAACAGATTCACAAGTTTTGCATTTTTAAACCGCGTGTGCATATATATTTTAA
The DNA here is from genome assembly GCF_036588685.1 of Mytilus trossulus. Taxonomy (NCBI): domain Eukaryota; kingdom Metazoa; phylum Mollusca; class Bivalvia; order Mytilida; family Mytilidae; genus Mytilus; species Mytilus trossulus. The sequence continues at coordinate 635,621 of NW_026963322.1, forward strand.
TGTTTTTATTTTAATTCCTTATATATGAACATTTCACGTGTATCATTCGGGCGCCCTATTATTCATTCGCTTGTTTAAATTGTGAAACATGTGACTTTACTAAGACTGTAAGCATTTAAAGTTTGAAACAAAAAACTGCAATTGGCGCAAATTGATTCTGCCCAAACGATAGATACATCGAGGTCGTTTTGCTTGAGTGATTTACCTGTAAAAAGCCCGGGTCTCATCCATGTTTAAAACAAATTAATGCATGTTTGAAATAGCTTAACAGGGGCGTGGCCTATTAGTTTGACGCAACTTACCACTAACTTGATTTCAATTGATCGACTGCAGAGAAATCTATTTGACTGGCGTTAAAATGAATTGATATGAATTGAAATGAATTAAATATAATTTTTAATTTTTGTCAATCTTTATCAAATAACGATCAATCTCATTTAAACAGCGTTAACACGTTTTTGTCCGATCAAGTTAAATTCGGGTTACTAGTGCTAGTTGCAGTGCGCGAACGTCCTAGGTGATATCGTGGTAGATGTTCACCTTGAGTGCGAGAGATTGTAGATTTGATCTCCAGTAGCAGTGCACGAACGTCCTTGGTGATCTCGTGGTAGATGTTGACCTTGAGTGCGAGAGATTGTAGATTTGATCTCCAGTAGCAGTGCGCGAACGTCATAGGTGATCTCGTGGTAGATGTTCACCTTGAGTGCGAGAGATTGTAGATTTGATCTCCAGGAGCAGTGCGCGAACGTCCTAGGTGATCTCGTGGTAGATGTTCACCTTGAGTGCGACAGATTGTAGATTTGATCTCTAGTAGCAGTGCGCGAACGTCCTAGATGATATCGTGGTAGATGTTCACCTTGAGTGCGAGAGATTGTAGATTTGATCTCTAGTAGCAGTGTGCGAACGTCCTAGGTGATCTCGTGGTAGATGTTCACCTTGAGTGCGAGAGATTGTAGATTTGGTCTCCAGTAGCAGTGCGCGAACGTCCTAGGTGATATCGTGGTAGATGTTCACCTTGAGTGCGAGAGATTGTAGATTTGGTCTCCAGTAGCAGTGCGCGAACGTCCTAGGTGATATCGTGGTAGATGTTCACCTTGAGTGCGAGAGATTGTAGATTTGATCTCCAGTAGCAGTGCGCGAACGTCCTTGGTGATATCGTGGTAGATGTTCACCTTGAGTGCGAGAGATTGTAGATTTGGTCTCCAGTAGCAGTGCGCGAACGTCCTAGGTGATATCGTGGTAGATGTTCACCTTGAGTGCGAGAGATTGTAGATTTGATCTCCAGTAGCAGTGCACGAACGTCCTTGGTGATCTCGTGGTAGATGTTCACCTTGAGTGCGAGAGGTTGTAGATTTGATCTCCAGTAGCAGTGCGCGAACGTCATAGGTGATCTCGTGGTAGATGTTCACCTTGAGTGCGACAGATTGTAGATTTGATCTCTAGTAGCAGTGCGCGAACGTCCTAGGTGATATCGTGGTAGATGTTCACCTTGAGTGCGAGAGATTGTAGATTTGGTCTCCAGTAGCAGTGAACGAACGCCCTAGGTGATATCGTGGTAGATGTTCACCTTGAGTGCGACAGATTGTAGATTTGATCTCCAGTAGCAGTGCACGAACGTCCTAGGTGATATCGTGGTAGATGTTCACCTTGAGTGCGAGAGATTGTAGATTTGATCTCCAGTAGCAGTGCACGAACGTCCTAGGTGATCTCGTGGTAGATGTTCACCTTGAGTGCGACAGATTGTAGATTTGATCTCCAGTAGCAGTGCGCGAACGTCCTAGGTGATCTCGTGGTAGATGTTCACCTTGAGTGCGAGAGATTGTAGATTTGATCTCTAGTAGCAGTGCGTGAACGTCCTAGGTTATCTCGTGGTAGATGTTCACCTTGAGTGCGACAGATTGTAGATTTGATCTCCAGTAGCAGTGCACGAACGTCCTAGGTGATATCGTGGTAGATGTTCACCTGGAGTGCGAGAGATTGTAGTTTTGATCTCCAGTAGCAGTGCGCGAACGTCCTAGGTGATCTCGTGGTAGATGTTCACCTTGAGTGCGAGAGATTGTAGATTTGATCTCTAGTAGCAGTGCGCGAACGTCCTAGGTGATCTCGTGGTAGATGTTCACCTTGAGTGCGAGAGATTGTAGATTTGATCTCCAGTAGCAGTGCACGAACGTCCTAGGTGATATCGTGGTAGATGTTCACCTTGAGTGCGACAGATTGTAGATTTGATCTCCAGTAGCAGTGCACGAACGTCCTAGGTGATCTCGTGGTAGATGTTCACCTTGAGTGCGAGAGATTGTAGATTTGATCTCCAGTAGCAGTGCGCGAACGTCCTAGGTGATCTCGTGGTAGATGTTCACCTTGAGTGCGAGAGATTGTAGATTTGATCTCTAGTAGCAGTGCGCGAACGTCCTAGGTGATCTCGTGGTAGATGTTCACCTGGAGTGCAAGAGATTGTAGTTTTGATCTCCAGTAGCAGTGCGCGAACGTCCTAGGTGATCTCGTGGTAGATGTTCACCTTGAGTGCGAGAGATTGTAGATTTGATCTCCAGTAGCAGTGCACGAACGTCCTAGGTTATCTCGTGGTAGATGTTCACCTTGAGTGCGACAGATTGTAGATTTGATCTCCAGTAGCAGTGCACGAACGTCCTAGGTGATCTCGTGGTAGATGTTCACTTTGAGTGCGAGAGATTGTAGATTTGATCTCTTGTAGCAGTGCACGAACGTCCTAGGTGATCTCGTGGTAGATGTTCACCTTGAGTGCGAGAGATTGTAGATTTGATCTCCAGTAGCAGTGCGCGAACGTCCTAGGTGGTCTCGTGGTAGATGTTCACCTTGAGTGCGAGAGATTGTAGATTTGATCTCCAGTAGCAGTGCGCGAACGTCCTAGGTGATCTCGTGGTAGATGTTCACCTTGAGTGCGAGAGATTGTAGATTTGATCTCCAGTAGCAGTGCGCGAACGTCATAGGTGATCTCGTGGTAGATGTTCACCTTGAGTGCGACAGATTGTAGATTTGATCTCCAGTAGCAGTGCACGAACGTCCTTGGTGATCTCGTGGTAGATGTTCACCTTGAGTGCGAGAGATTGTAGATGTGACAAACGTCCTAGGTGATCTCGTAGTAGATGTTCACCTTGAGTGTGACAGATTGTAGATTTGATCTCCAGTAGCAGTGCGCGAACGTCCTAGGTGATCTCGTGGTAGATGTTTACCTTGAGTGCGACAGATTGTAGATTTGATCTCCAGTAGCAGTGCACGAACGTCCTAGGTGATCTCGTGGTAGATGTTCACCTTGAGTGCGACAGATTGTAGATTTGATCTCCAGTAGCAGTGCACGAACGTCCTAGGTGATCTCGTGGTAGATGTTCACCTTGAGTGCGACAGATTGTAGATTTGATCTCCAGTAGCAGTGCACGAACGTCCTAGGTGATCTCGTGGTAGATGTTCACCTTGAGTGCGACAGATTGTAGATTTGATCTCCAGTAGACAAACCTCCTAGTAGGTGATCTCGTGAAACCATATCTGAAAATAAGTAATTGTTAATTCTGTGCATAGCACACGGTACTTAGGAGTAAAACAAAATACTGTTCGACTTAGAATCAAAATAATGTGTCCAGGTAGGGTGGTATATCTTCCTGCGGGTTTAACCTTTTCAAATAGCACATTGAAATTTAGCATGTTGGTTAAGCATGTTCATATCACACTTGCGTGTCACACTTTCGTCCATAGCTATACATACATGTAATATTTACCACTGCTCGTTATACACACCAATCGATCATCATTATTATAATCGATTGTCACCTAAAGTAAATAATCACTGAAATTTTACTTACCATAACCGATATGACGGGTGCAACTAATTGAGAAAGAACTGATTATATTTCCGTAGGTCAATCTTCAGTTCTCTGTGTATGGACAGTTGTTTGTCAAGTCGTTGTTTTTTGTTTGTCTTGGTATTGGCTTTATGCGACTTCAAAGTAACCAGTCTTATAGAATTGTTAATTTGTTTTCTTACTGAATATGCATGAAACATTTGCTACTGGACGTGTAACTCAGAACCATATAATAAAAAAAAATGAGAAAATATCTTCAGTATCTGTTTTCACATTTTCTGCATGAGAACACATCGTGCATGGTACTAAATTGGTTGTTTGTGTCATCCATTACAGCTCAGAGACGGATTTAGGGCGGCGGAGGCCAGGGTGCCCGGGACCCCCCTTTTGTGGGAACAAATTTGGTTGATTTTTAGGGAATTACTGAAGCATGGCTGGAGCGGCCCCCCTCTTAGGCAGTCAATGGCCCCTCGCCCTAATGAACATTTCTGGATCTGCCACTGGTTACTGTGTCTTTTTTGTCTCATCCATCAAAGTTACATCTGCATAGGGAACATATCATGTTACTGTATTGGTTGTTTGTTTCATACGTGACAATATAAAAAAGAGGATGTAGTATGATTGCCAATGAGACAACTCCCCACAAGAGACCAAATGAAACAGAAATTAAAAACTATAGGTCACCGTACGGCCTTCAACAATGAGCAAAGACCATACCGCAGAGTCATATATACAGGCCCCTAAATGACAAATATAAAACAATTCAAACGAGAAAACTAACGGCCTAATTTATGTACAAAATAATGAAAGAATAAACAAATATGTGTTACGCAGCAACAAACGACAACCACTGAATTACAGGCTCTGACTTGGGACAGGAACATACCGAATGTGTTGGTGTTTATAAACATGTTAGCATTAGAATCTCCATCTGCATTATGAGCACATTGTGGTACTAAGGTCGTTGTATGTCTCATCACTGACAGCTGAATATGCATTACGAACACATCGTTTTACTGTATGGGTTATTTGTCTCACGAATCCATGACAGCCCCATCTGCATCAGGAACGTATCGTGTTACTGATTTGATCGTATGTCTCAACCATGACAGGCTCATCTGCATTAGGAACACATCGTATTACTGTATGGGTTATTATGAACCTACGATAGCCCCATCTACTTTAGCAACCCATCGTACAATTGTATGGGTTGCTAGTCTCGCGAATCTATGACACCTTCGTCTGCATAAGCAACACATCGTGTTACTGCATGGGTTATATGTTTCATGAATCTATTACAGCTCCATCTGCAGTAGGAACAACATGGATCTGTCAAGGATGAGACAAATAACCAATGCAATAGCACGATGTGTTCCTTAAGCAGATGGCGGTATCAAATACAGAATGGAGTGCAGTGGTAAGGTTCTTCTCATGCAGTAACGTTAAAGCTCCATCTGCATTAGGACAAGACCGTGTTACTGCACGGGCTGTTAGTCTCATCTATGACAGCTCCATCTGCATTAGGACCACACCGTGTTACTGCACGGGCTGTTAGTCTCATCTACGACAGCTCCATCTGCATTATGACCACATCGTGTTACTGCACGGGCTGTTAGTCTCATCTATGACAGCTCCATCTGCATTAGGACCACATCGTGTTACTGCACGGGCTGTAAGTCTCATCTACGACAGCTCCATCTGCATTATGACCACATCGTGTTACTGCACGGGCTGTTAGTCTCATCTATGACAGCTCCATCTGCATTAGGACCACATCGTGTTACTGCACGGGCTGTTAGTCTCATCTACGACAGCTCCATCTGTATTAGGACCACATCGTGTTACTGCACGGGCTGTTAGTCTCATCTATGACGGCTCCATCTGCATTAGGACCACATCGTGTTACTGCACGGGCTGTTAGTCTCATCTATGACAACTCCATCTGCATTAGGACCACATCGTGTTACTGCACGGGCTGTTAGTCTCATCTACGACAGCTCCATCTGCATTAGGACCACATCGTGTTACTGCACGGGCTGTTAGTCTCATCTATGACAGCTCCATCTGCATTAGGACCACATCGTGTTACTGAACGGGCTGTTAGTCTCATCTATGACAGCTCCATCTGCATTATGTTGAACTGTATCGGTTGTCTGTTTTACGAATCAATGACAGATCCATCTGTATCAGGAAGACAATTGAGCTGTGATGGATGAGACACACAACTCAAGCAGTAACACGATGTGTTCCTAATGCAGATAGATTTGGCATGGATCCGAACGAGGTGCAGTTGTTACAATCTTCCAATGCAGTAATACTGTGTTCCTAATGCAGAGTGATCAGTTATGGATGAGACAAACACCACATACAGTAACACGATGTGTTCCTAATGCAGATGGAACTGTCAGGGTGTCGTAACACAAACAACCAATAAAGTTTAAACTGAGAAATGTTAACTTGGAAGTGGGCAATACAAAATTTGAACTTAAAAAGTTAAGTTGGAAGAAAGAAATATCAAAATGGAAACGAGAAATAAACAAAAAATAAATAATGAATAGTGCCCCTACAAATATTCCGTATTTAAATTGAAAAATAATCTTGTGCAAACATATACTTCAAATCCAGAAAGAATATTTAAGCATGTTAGCCTTTTAAACAACTGTCAATGATTGATTGAAATTTAATCTCGAAAAAATGCTAGAATCAAGGATTTGAGAACTAAAATGTGATGTTTACCGTTACATATTACATAAACAAGTTAATGTTAGGTGACAGTTAATGAGACAGCAACCAATCGACCAAACTCAGACATCTTGAGGTCAACGTCCGTCCTGAGACTAACGAACAAAAGACATATATAGGCCAACGTCAGTTCTTCACTGCTCCTGAGACTAACGAACCAAAAAATCTAGAGGTCAACGTCTGTTCTTCGTCACTGCTCCTGAGACTAACGAACAAAAGACATCTAGGGGTCAACGTCCGTTCTACATCTTTGCTCTTGAAACGAACGAACCAAAGACATCTAGGGTTCAACGTCCGTTCTTCATCACTGCTCCTGAGACTAACGAACCAGAGACATATAGGGGTCAACGTCCGTTCTTCATCTTTGCTCTTAAAACTAACGAACCAAAGACATCTAGGGTTCAACGTCCGTTCTTCATCACTGCTCCTGAGACTAACGAACCAAAGACATCTAGTGGTCAACGTCCATTCTTCGTCTTTGCTCTTGAAAATAACGAACCAAATACATCTAGGGTTCAACGTCCGTTCTTCATCACTGCTCCTGAGACTAACGAACCAAAGACATCTAGAGGTCAACGTCCGTTCTTCATCACTGCTCCTGAGACTAACGAACAAAAGAAATCTAGGGGTCAACGTCCGTTCTTCATCAACTGCTTTTGAAACTAAAGAACCAAAGACATCTAGGGTTCAACGTCCGTTCTTCATCACTGCTCCTGAGACTAACGAATCAAAGACATCTAGAGGTCAACGTCCTTTCTTCATCACTGCTCTTTAGACTAACAAACAAAAGACCTCTTTGGGTCAACGTCAGTTCTTTATCACTGCTCCGGAGACAAACGAACCAAAGACATCTAGAGGTCAACGTCTGTTCTTTATCACTGCTCCTGAGACTAACGAACCAAAGACATCTAGAGGTCAACATCCGTTCTTGATCACTGCTCCTGAGACTAACGAACCAAAGACATATAGGGGTCAACGTCCGTTCTTCATCTTTGCTCTTGAAACTAACGAACCAAAGACATCTAGTGGTCAACGTCCGTTCTTCATCACTGCTCCTGAGACTAACGAACAAAAGACATCTAGGGGTCAACGTCCGTTCTACATTTGTCGGTTTGTCCATGGTTTTGTCCAACTTCGACTTGCAGTTATTGAAGGGCCCCTTTATATCTTCTCCCTCTTCTAAAGAATCATTTGTCGGTTTGTCCATGGTTTTGTCCAACTTCGACTAGCAGTTATTGAGGGGCTCCTCTATATCTTCTCCCTCTTCTAAAGAATCATTTGTCGGTTTGTCCATGGTTTTGTTTAACTTCGACTGACAGTTATTGAGCGGCTCCTTTATATCTTCTCTTCTAAAGAATCATTTGTCGGTTTGTCCATGGTTTTGTTTAACTTCGACATGCAGTTATTGAGGGGCTCCTTTATATCTTCTCCCTATTCTTAAGAATCATTTGTCGGTTTGTCCATGGTTTTGTCTTACTTCGACTAGCAGTTATTGAGGGGCTCCTCTATATCTTCTCCCTCTTCTGAAGAATCATTTGTCGGTTTGTCCATGGTTTCGTCTAACTTCGACTAGCAGTTATTGAGGGGCTCCTTTATATCTTCTCCCTATTCTAAAGAATCATTTTTTTTTCAATGTATTACTAATTTGTTCTTGTGCTAAATATGCATTACATATTTGCCACTGGATTGCTTGTTATGTAAAGCTACTTTCAGCCTTATTGTCTATTTTTTGGCGGTGACGTTTTTTCTTGGTGCGTTTTGAGGGGGGGGGGGGGGGGGGGGTGAAGGTGTGTTCGGAGGTTACAAACGACCTTTGGCAGGAAAACTGACAATCCTTGTCAATTAAGATTGCAGTATTTCTAAAAATGTTTATAAAATCATAAATCATTTAAATAATTATGTAATGGTTACAGGCATAACTGTTATCAAAACGTAAAAATTTGGCGTGTCAGACGTTACAAATTATAGGTATAAAACCTTTACAAGTGTGTTTGCGCTCTTCACGAGAATATGAAATTCTTCAAAATTTGCAGAAAGGCTTTATTTAAGCGAATTTTTGCTGATTTTGATTTGTTTTGCAAATATGAATAGATTCCACCATGGTCAGATTTCAGAAAATGTTAATTTATCAAATTTTATGGTTTTTTTAACATACGGTAATATGTTATTTAGTTTTAATAAACTATGTTTGTTAAAGTACATAGATAGAGCTTTTCAAAACCGGCTTTTTGCAACATTCACACCACCAATAAAAACGCAAACGGTATTAAGTAAATGTCTTGCAGAATGTCCAATGTCTAATTTCGGCGTTTTTTACAGGTAAAGTGTCAGTTGCGACATGAATGATTAAACTATTGGAGTTCAAAAATATAACATAGTGCTTTTCCGTAATTGAACAATCCAACTACAAGACAAATCGTGTTGCAACTATGATAATTGTTTCAATGGAATGATAAGCGATTGTGAGAAAACGCAATTTATTTGAAACAAAATAAAATTGAGAATGGAAATGGGTAAAAAGATATTACAATTCAAATTCTGATACAAATGAAGAAATTTTTGCGGCATTAATGATGATCTTATCGTAAACGTCGTTGAAAAACATGGTTGTTACGATTTTAGAAGAGGATCCAAATTTTAAAAGTCACAACAAGACCGTATACAATTGAACAAAGTACTTATATGACTTGTGCTGTTCGTTCGACAGAGTTTTCAAAGTTTTCAAAGCGCGCTCTTATGGCCGGATTAAAATATGCCATTTTGTTCCAAACTGTTAGTTTTTCAAATTCTGATACAAATGAAGACATTTCTGCGGCATTAATGATGATCTTATCGTAAACGTCGTTGAAAAACATGGTTGTTACGATTTTAGAAGAGGATCCAAATTTTAAAAGTCACAACAAGACCGTATACAATTGAACAAAGTACTTATATGACTTGTGCTGTTCGTTCGACAGAGTTTTTTCAAAGTTTTCAAAGGGCGCTCTTATGGCCGGATTAAAATATGCCATTTTGTTCCAAACTGTTAGTTTTTCAAATTCTGATACAAATGAAGACATGTCTGCGGTATTAATGATGATATTATCGTAAACGTCGTTGAAAAACATGGTTGTTACGATTTTAGAAGAGGATCCAAACTTTCGTGCGTAACGTCATTGTGTATTAAATAGTGGTCGATAACAATGTTAATCACTGACATGCGTACAATTATATGTATGATAATTGAAATAAAAACACTTTTCGATATAGTATTCAGTGGCATTAGGATTCTTATTCTGGTTAGGGAATCCGAGGTACACAAGTTTGATCCAGGTTTTCTGATTAAGTGTTGCCTAATAAGGGATGTCTGCAGTTGTACAAGATCTATCAAATATCCAAAACAACCGGTTTCCACTGTCCGTTTAGCAAACAACAATTACCCAATAAATCTGACGATGAACCCAAACAAAACAATTAAAAGTAGAAGACAACCTGACAAAGCCATGGTTAACAAAAATCAAAATACAAACTACATTCTACAAAACACAATATAGACAACTAAGACTGAGCAACACACTCTACCACAAACCAGTGCACATCTCAGATGCTTCGAAAGGGTAAACAGATCCTATTCCACATGTGGCACCTGTTGTGTTGCTCATGAGCATACAAATACAAAGTGCAAAGAGTCTTCAACGGGTAGAGACCGTGGCAGTCTCACAACACCAGGCTAAGCGTTCGCTGTTCCTATTCTGACTGAGTATTTCCATCCCACACAGCTAAATGGCAAGGTTTTATTGTTTTTCAGAAAGGAACATATTTCTATACCCCAGTTACCCTTGAGGTAGACAAATGTCTAGCAAACATCATTAATTCGGGCCATTTCAATTGATTTTTTATAGCTTGCTGTTCGGTGTGAGCCAAGGCTCCGTGTTGAAGAACGTACTTTGACCTATAATGGTTTACTTTTACTAATTGTGACTTGAATGGAGAGTTGTCTCATTGGCACTCATACCACATCTTCTTATATCCAAGTATACAAAATCTGTAAACATATTCAATGATGACTAATAAATTTGACCATCTGCATTAGATTCACTTAAGGACAAATACATTAAAATAATTCATACATCTTTCCCATGAAAAATATACAAGATATTTTCCTAAATGTTTTCTTGTTTTGTGTCTTTAATATATAGACACATTTTCTTATATCTGAAAATTTCATATTATTAATAAGACGTATAAAATATATTTAGAAACACATATTAATTGTTCTGTAAATAACGAATTTGGTGTTAGCAATATTTTCATTACAGATTTCCTGCATGTCATGAGAAACTTTGAATAATACGGAGACAGTCCAATATTGGTTCAATTTTTAAGTTAAGTCCAATATTTCGACTTTGGTACACTATTTCATCTAGACCATTATGTTCTATAACTTAACGAATATACATCTTGGTCAACTATTTCATCTTAACCATTACTCTCTTTAATTCTACAAATAGACAGCTTGGTCCACTATTTCATCTTAACCATTTCACTCTTTAACTGTACGAAGAGAGTGTGGTTCACTATTTCATCTTGGTTATTTCTTTTTATAACATTATGAATAGACAGTGAAATTCACTATTTTATCTTAGTCATTATACGTTCATAAACTCTATAAATTCAAAATTTCTTCTCAGCCATTATGCATCCCTAAACTCTATGAATCGACAGTGTGGTTGACTTTTTCATCTTGGTCATTATATTCCTGAACTCCATGTTTAATCAGGTCTGGTGAATTCTTCATCCGGGTCATTTCTTTTTATAACTCTATGAAGAGACAGTTGAAGACGGACTATAATTGGTAGCAATACATCTCAATATAAAGACGAAGGCCTTCTAGTCAAAACTGATCAGTCTACTGCCAATAAGATGGTAGTATGTATATTTCTAAGAAAGTGCCTAAATAACTGTTTGCAATAAAACTCATCCGGATGAGCTTATTTCTCTATTGTGTTGGAATAATTTCAACTTCAATATCCATTCCTGAAATGAAAACAAAATAAATCACAACTCACAACTGCACAGATAATTTTAGTTACCGTTTTAAATTCTACTCCAAAAATACAGAGATAACCAATTTTTGGGATCAGTAGAAAAATAAGCTATAGTGATTATCTTGCAATGGAACATTTTTCTGAAAACAAACTGTTCTCTAAATACATGTTATTAAGTTTGCATCGCTTATACTGTTTGAATAAAATCATAATGAACTTTGTGAACACATTTTGTTTTTATAAAGGCTAAGAATTTCAACTGTTTAATAATAAACCATATTTACCTAATATTTCATCAACTTCCTCGGCAGAAATGGTTTTAGTTAAAATTGTATTCAGGTGATCTGTATAAAGCCTTGCTGGTTTGTTACATTGATCAAACCGTTTTAAAAGATCACTTAATATGTTACACAACTCATTAAAACGTGTATCTCCAAGTTCAAATTCCCCTGAGTGTTGTAGATCATTCCTTGTTAGTCTTATGCGCTCAATATCATCTCCAATAGCTATGTCTGTAACTTTAAGAGCGTTCCATACCCCTCCCCATCCATTAGTTGGAATATGTTTGTTTAGTCTCCTGTGCTCACTGTACAAGTATGTTATATCACAATCACTCCTTGGACGTAGATGTTGTTTATCTGGTTTTAAAAGGTCGTATAAAACATCAGTAAGAATATTCAGAGCAACCATCCCCATCTTTGTAAAATTTATTTCCTCGTTGGTGAACTGAAAAGAAGATAAAAGTAAAGAATTGTAAAGTAAATATCAAAAAGGCCATGATAATCTAGAAAAAGGCTTATTCTAATTTGACGCTCTTCAAACAACTTACACAACTCCACATGAATATACTGTATGTCAGCTGATCATGAATGTCAAGATTTGTTTAGGCTGTTCCAATATTCATACTTCCAAATCGTAGACTTTTTTTATTAAATGAGCTATGCCAGTTGACCCGATGTCAATCTGTGTAAGTGATGTCGTTGAAAATTTACTCTCACTGTGACATTAGCATTGTGACATTGAAAATGTACAAGAAAATGTATGAAAGTGAAGGTTACCATCCTGATAATTAAACGATGATATGAATTTGTTGAAAGTTCATTTTCTAAAAAAACAAGAGGCTCTCAAGAGCCTGAATCGCTCACCTTAATTTTTTGGGTTAAATCTATCATCAATGATTATTTTGGCTTTTCAATTTATTTAAATGTTCTTTGAATCGTCCTATTTTCTTCAAAAGCAAAAAAAAAAAAACATTTTCTCCTATGTTCTATTTTAGCCATAGGAGCTATGTTTCTTGACATACAAGGAAATAAAATATAAAATTTATACTAGATACTCTGAAACTCATTTAGCCTAAGTTTGGCTGAAATTGATACAGCGGTTTCAAAGGAGAAGAATTTTTAAAGTGAGTCAACATGATGAACAAATAATGAAAAAAGTCTTTAAAGGGCAATAACTCCTTAAGGGGTCAATTGACAATTTTGGTCAAATTGACTTATTTGTAGATCTTATTTTGCCTAACATTTTTGCTATTAACAGTTTATCTGTATCCATAATAATATTCAAGATAATAACCAAAAACTGCAAAATTTCTTTGAAATCATCAATTCAGGGGCATTATACCTGAAAAACCAGTTACCCAATTCGGCTGAAAATTTCAGGACAGGTAGACCTTGACCAAATAAATACTTTAACTTCTCGTCTTATTTGCTCTAAATGCTTGAGTTTTTGAGATATAAGCCAAAAACTGCATTTTACCCTGTGTTCTATTTTTAGCCATGACGGCCATGTTTTTTGACGAAATAGAAAATAAAACACAAACTTTATTTTATACACCCTACTGATCATTCAGTTGAAGTTTGGTTGAATTTGGTTGAGTAGTTTTAGAGGAGAAGATTTTTTAAAGTTAGCAAATATGATGAACAAATTGTGAAAAATTGTCATTAAAGGACAATAACCCCTTAAGGGGTCAATTGAAAATTTTGGTCATATTAACTTATTTGTAGATCTTACTTTGCTGATAATTTTTGCTGTTTACAGTTTATCTTTATCTATAATAATTCAAGATAATGACCAAAAACTGCAAAATTTCCTTAAAATTACCAATTAAGTGGCAGCAACCCAACAACGGGTTGTTTCATTCATCTGAAAATTTCAGGGCTGATAGATCTTGACCTAATGAACATTTTTATCCCATGTCAGATTTGCTCTAAATGCTTTCGTTTTTGAGATATAAGCCAAAAACTGCATTTTTTGGCTTATATCTCAAAAAACGAAAGCATTTAGAGCAAATCTGACGTGGTAAAAATGTTCCTTAGGGTATCTAGTTTATAAATTGTATCCGAAGTTTTGATCTATCAACAAACATGGTTGCCATTGCTAAAAATGAACTAGATACCCTAAGGAACATTCAGTTAAAGTTTGGAAGTATTTGGCCTAGTAGTTTCAGAGGAGAAGATTCTTGAAATAGTTTACGACGACAGACGACAACGACAGACGAAGGATGACAACGGACGCCAAGTGATGGCATTCGCTCACTTGGCCCTTCGGGCCAGGTGAGCTAAAAAAAAAAAAGGAGGAAGGATTGATTTAATTGCTTCACTCATAAAGTAATCAATTATACGAATGAAATTGATATATGTGTACATATTTATTTGTGTTCTGCATACAATACTTGTTGAAAGCATTACAAATCCATCCTCTTTCATGGACAGTGCCATTTTGAATTGTGATAACTTGAAAAACTCAAATCTTTTTTTTGTAATGATAAGAAGTTTCCTGGTTAATATTTTCTTGCTAGTTTAACTTAAAGAGCTTACAATGACCAGATTGTGGTCACAACTTTTGACAATATGGCCGATATAGCCTACAGCTAGCAAGAGGTTTTTTTTGGTTGGGGGCCGGGGGGGGGGGGGGGGGTAGATATTGGACTTGTGTGATAACTTCTTAAACACATAAAACATGCTTAATACTATAATTCTTGAATGCAAATTGTTTATAATTAATTTAAACTTGTATCTTGATTTAAATCGTGCTTACGCATAACAATACCGTTATAAATATCTATTTATGTAATACATAACAATGAGTCGGTACGTATATATATACATATACAGACTAGGACTATTCCGTAAACCTTATAAAAACTAATCTCCTCTTTGTCTTGTTCTATTTTTAACTTTTTATAAAATGTTGTCTGTTCATATTTGACTTACCATTATTTGCAAATAAATTGAAAATAATGGAATAGTACTCCTCCATTTCAAGGTCCTCCAAAAATCACGAGTTGGTTGACCGTTACTATGTAATTTTAGTTCCGGAAAAAACAGACTATCATGGGGTAAGTTTTTGAAAGGACTAAAAGAGGTGAACCAGTAAACCAGTATACCATATACCTAATCTTTCACTTACATAAGTTATTCTATGTTGTAGATCAGACCATTCATCTGTAAACTCGTGTGTAGTTGTACAGGTCTCACAGTAATATATTGTATCCTCCTCCTCACTAAAGTTATTCGATCCTGTAACAAACTCTGGTTTTGTTAGTCCACATTCCCACTTTTTCTCAAATTTTACATTGGACATCTTAAATCTTGTGCTTATTAACTTTGTCATTTCATCGGTCACATAGTCAGCAATGTATTTGTACAAACCTTTTTTGATATGTTTCCCAAACTGCCAAACCTGAATTTGAATAACATTTGAACATTTCATTACAAGCAATTTTCTTAATTTTTTTGTCTTCTGTAACTCAAAGACAGCAGAACCTCTGAAAAGAGCAATATGCTTTTTCTGTTGCTTAGCGGCAACCTGTGCAACTTCATATTTTCTGGATAGTGCAGCAATCAAATGATTTATTAGAGGTGGTGGTAGAAACCTGAACATGAAACATAACCATGTGGATTTTTTACAGATACCTTCTGTCACATTAAACATTTCATATATGTCACACTCAGGTTCTTCTTTAATCATGCAAGGTACATAATAGCAAGGTTTGTTATCAGCAGTGTCTCTCTCTGATATATTTGGATGTATGATTATATCAAACTTATCCATGACATTCAGTACATGATCTTTGTGTTTGTACAAAATGTTTTGTTCTTTTTTGAATATATCTTCTACAACTTCCCAATGTAATTTCCCTTTACAGAGAAATTCCTTCCATTCTTCTTGATGCTTTATGCTACGAGCTCGAAATTTCTCTGCTGTTATTATACATTTAAAAGCATCAGACAACCATTGTGTATCTAAAATAATAAAATCTGGAAGATCCTTGAAATAAACCAGAGCTCTGATTTCATGGTGAAATAACAAATACAACATGAGTTCCTTGTCAATCAATGGGTTTGGCGTTTCAGAAGAGATAACCCTTATTTCTTGATAGGAAATAATTGGTAACTCCTTCTTCTTCTCTTGAAGTCTTTGTTCGAGCTGAATGAATTTTAAGGGATAATCTATGTTCCATGTTCTCATTGTTCTGGCTAAGTTCACAATATCTTGTCGTATTTGCTGGAATACATTGTTATTATCCTCTGTATTAGAAATTAAATAGTCACACCTTATATGTCCGCGTTCATCTTTTGTCATTTTTTCAGTATATGTAAACAGCTTTTTCCTGCATGCATCTTCTATCTATAAAATAAGATATTGTTTTTTTTTGCTTAGTCATGTTAGTATTTGCATTAACCCCCACACTCCCTAAAAGAAACATCTTTTTATATACATTGTGATAACGATAATCATATAAATTATATTATTGAATGTTGGAAAATCACAAGTGCAAGAATTCGATAGTATATGTTACACTTTATTCATTATTTATAAATTGATCAACCGAAAACTAAAGGTAAGCAATACTTTGAAATTGAATTAATATTTTCGATAAAGCTGAGCATGTAGAAAGCTGAGCATTTAGGCGCTTAAAAGTGGAAGGAGACACTTTAGGGAAAAAATCATCAAGCAAAGAAAAACTAACAAGATCATGTTAAAACAAAATGAAAAGGTAAAAATGTAAACCTCTTCTTCATCTGAAGTTACAGCATCTTTCCAAGTGCCAATAATAACTACTGGTGGATCAAGATCATCTGATGTTGTCTTGCTGTCATCAGGACTACTGTTGTCCTGTTCCAGTCTACTGTAGCAATGTATTGAGTCCATCCATAATTGGAATAAATCTACAAAGAAATGTTAAAATGACTTCATATCACCATTTATTCAAATCTCATGAAGATATATAGCAAGTTCTATATAGTAGAGAAATCTGAAGTAGCTTTACCAATATGTAAGTGGGTCTTAATATATAGGAATGACGAAAAACACATCACTAACTGTCTTTCTTTTCACAAACACAAAAATGTTTTAAGAACATGTAATAAGTTTACTGTTTCTATTTTAAGGAATACACATTCATGGTACCATTTTATATAATAACTACCAGTACATGTATATGGTATTTCTTAAACTATTCTAAAACAAGATCATGCAATTTTTAAAAAAAATTAAGAATAGGTTTACTATTTTAAGAATTTTTTGTGCAATATTTTAGGTCTGAAATCACTAGTGTTAATGTTTACACATTCTTTAAAACAAACAAGAGTGCACACTCTGAAATGTCTCTCCTTCTTTACTGTCCATTGATTTTATATTGTTAGTCCTAAAAACAAAGATTTACTACAAGTATTACACAAACTTAACATGAAACAAGAAATTGAGGTCAATGTCAGATAAACCAAACAGGAAATACATGTACACCTTATAATCATTCAATACACCAAGTGTCGTTGACCTATTGCTTAAAGTTTCTAAGAAACACTTAACCAGGAAAACTAAACATTGTCCAATAAACCATGAAAATGATGTCAAGGTCAGATGAACCATGTCAGACAGACATATACAGCTTACAATCAATCTATGCATCAAATATAGTTGACCTATTGCTTACCGGGCATAGTATAGAAACAAACTTAACCATGAAAACATAACATTGACCAATGAACCATGAACATGAGGCCAAGGTCAGATGATACCTCCCAGAAAGACATATGCACCTTACAACCTAATTCCATACAACACATATAGTTGACCTACTAGTTTTACAAAAACAGACCAAACACAAAAACGTAACACTGAGCAATGAACCATGAAAATGAGGTCAAGGTTAAATAAAACCTGCAAGACTGACATTGTCATCATAAAATATATACATACACCAAATATAGTTGACCTATTGCATATGATATTAGAAAAAAAGACTAAAACACAAAAACAACATTTACCACTGAACCATGAAAATAAGGTCAAGATCAGATGACACCTGCCAGTTGGACATGTACATCTTACAATCATTCCATACACCAAATATAGAGACCTATTGCTTATAATATCTGATATATGGACTTGACCATGAAAACTTAACCGTGTTCACTGATCCATGAAATGAGGTCGAGGTCAGATGAAAACGGTCTGACGGGTATGAAGACCTTGCATGGTACGCACATAATAAATTTAGTTATCATATTACTCATAATACGAAAGAAATTAACATTAATTACAAAAAATCTTATCTTTTTTTTTCAAGTAGTCCCGAAACCATTAAAATGAGGTTAAGGACAATGGACATATGACGGACGGAAACTTCATAACATGAGGCATCTATATACAAAATATGCTTTTTAAACTTTGATTTGTTGGTTTACGGATTTTTTATTTTAAAAAGACGGGTCGATTGGTCGATTTTTTTTTCAAATCCTACAAGATACTCATATGCATATATATATATAATAAATGTATTTCAGCTTTGTAACAATATTTTTGATATGCTTTTTAAAGGGTGTCATCATGTCTTAAATTTATTTCCGAACATTATTGCCCAGCTGTTTTAAACCATCGTCATCTAAGATTGTTAAAAGAAAAATATTACCACAGATAATAAAATGCTTCGCCGAACGCAGACTGATAAGACCACAGAGGTGAAACCCTGAATAGTTGGGGAAGTTTGGACACACTATTCAATCTTGATACTGTCTGAATTTTGATTGTGATCAAATTTTTGACATAATATAGGTTTCTCAATAAATGTGGTCAAAGATCTTAAAATTTAAAATGGGACATTTAATTTACCTAGTATGGTCTGATATCCAAAATCTAACAACATGGTTAGATTCAGCATATAAAAAACACCAACTATTTAATTTCACTTGAAATCAAACAAAGTTTAATTTTGGACCCTTCAAACCTTTATATGGACTAATTTGAAAAGAGAGGCCAAAATAAGAATTCTTAATGCACAATAAGCATCAGCATATCATAGAGCCGCAATAATTCAGTTTTTGATGAAATCAAACAAAGTTTAATTTTGGACCCTTTGGACCTCAATGAAGACCAATTTAAAAATGGGACCCAATATCCAAAATAGTAATACAAGGTTATAACCCCCAAAATTTAAAGACTTTAAATCAATCCCATTGGAATTGGTTAAAAGATTTGTATTTATTTTCAATTGAAGATTTCTTGCTATTGTGCAATACTGTGTTATTGCTCAATACTATGCTATTACGCAATACTGTGCTGTTGCACAATACTTAGTTCATTTGTTATATATATATATAGATTCTACCACTGCGTCGAGTGTGATACAATATTTATCCACTCGAGAGTTAGATTTTCAAATTTAAAACGCAAGGCTCGCCGAGCGTTTTAAATATTTAAAATTTAACTGTCGAGAGTGGATAAATATCGTATTACACGAGATTTGGTGGTAGAATCTGTTTCTCTAATGATTTTCAAACAATATGCAGGCAAACGTATTCCTTCTTTTCGAATGATCTGATCTGCAAAAAGATGTGTTCTTTCTATGTGACGTCATCAGACATGGTCGCCTTTTTTCATGCCGTCGCAATAGGAAATTCAGAGGAAAGCAAGAAAATCGACGTCATAATCGGATTTTAACCAATGAAAAACTGAGATCAAACGAATTACACGTTGATTAAATTTGTTTATACAACGGGTGCAGAAAGGGATAAATTGACGAAGAATTAGAGAAAATAATTTACACATCCTGTTTGGTGTTTATCTCATGCCATATCAGTATTTGTTGCGTTCATATATAAATCAGAAATAATCAATGTGAAAATGGAAAAATTTTGGGGAAAAAAAATTGTAATTATGAAACCCCCCTCCCCCATAAAAAATATCAACCCTAAAAAAAAATTTAACCCCCCCAACTTTTTGTGAACCCCATTTTCTTTTTTAATTTTGAAAATTATTTTCTTTTCAGGAAAAATACTTGTTTTTTGCCCATAATTTCTAAACGTTTGGGCCAATTACCCAAACGCAATCCCAGCCTTCCCTTTGTGGTATGGAACCTTGTAGTACAATTTCAGAGAGATCCATACACATTGGCTGGAAACTAGAACTAAAAAAAGTGACGTTATCCAATCAAAATGAACGTTACAAACGTTGTTGCATTAGAATGCTTGTTAATGGACCCTATATTGCCCCAATTCCTGGACCTTTGGGGCAATTACCCCCAAACTCAATCCTAGCCTTTCCGTTGTTGTATGGAATCTTGTGGAACAATTTCAGAGAGATCCATTCACTTACGCACAAGTTACTGTCCGGATACTACAGAAATGCATGTTTTTGGCTCCTTGTAGGCTTCTTATTCCTAAACTGTTGGTACCATAACCACCAAAATCAATCCCAACCTTTCTTTTGTGGTATTGAACCTTCTTTCATAGAGATCCATTCACTTAAACTGAAGTTATTGTCCGGAAACCAAATGTGTCTTCAGATGATAACGACGACTTGATAGCATTATACAAATACATTTTTTTTGCAGTCGTACAAAAAGAAAAGAAAATGGTAATTTCACGAATGATTAAAACTCAGCTTGACCTCGCTTTTGATCAACTTTCAGGAAACAAGGTGAATGATGGGTTTCAATGACAAAACACTTGAAATAAAATTGCAACCTATCGCACGAAAATAATTTTCCATCTGTTCATAAATGATCATGAAGTAGCCTCCAAAGAACAAACACGGATATAATGTCTTCCTTTGGCAGGCTATCCAGCTTTTGATATTCAATAGATAAACATTCTTTTTCAATCTATGAAAGAAGAAAATTTCAAATTGTTTATAAATATCTGTTATTTTTATCTTGACTTCTTTCATGTTTGGAAGTGTCCATCTCATATTCGAGATCAAAAATCAACAGTATTGTGACTATAAAATGAAAACAAACTTGTTACAATGGGCTTTTATTAGTGTTCGTTAAACTATTTGAGCAACAATATTTCAAGATCTGTTTTGAAACAAAAACACTACAGATCATTTATATAGATTTTTCATTTTTTTTTTAACACCACTATTTTTTTCTATAAGCTTAAATAATGCATTTAATTTCTAGAAAACGCCACTGCACATGTATTTCTACCTATATTTCAGGAATAATGTATTTGTAAGGGCTGGCAGGAACAAACAAACATGAAAAGTCCATTTTTTTTCTTCTAAAAATCGGAAAAATAGGGTGTCGGCTGATCTGTTAACAGATTAAAAACATTTCACCTTATAATGAACTTGCGTATAAACAATGCTTAACAAATTTGTCTGGATAGGGGAAATCTTATGTAAACAACTGACATTTAGATTATTCACCTTTTCACGAAAATACTGACCATGTGTTTTACAGTATTATTAAAATTATATATATACTTGAATTGTTTTACATTGTCTTATCGGGGCCTTTTATAGCTGACTATATGCGGTATGGGCTTTGCTCATTGTTGAAGGCCGTACGGTGACCTATAATAGTTAATGTTTGTGTCATTTTGCATGTTTTGGTCTTTTGTGGATAGTTGTCTCATTGGCAATCATACCACATCTTCTTTTTTATATATATATTCAAAGAAATTATTTTAGAAAAGGAAAAACAACTGGTGTTATTTAACTAGAGGCTGTCAAGAGCTTGTGTCGCTCATCTGTATTTACTGTGGTTTTGGAATTCATGCAAACTAAGGTTAAAATCATAAGAAATAGTATGATATACCCTAATAATAATTGAGGCCAAGTTTGGTTTAAATTAAAGCATCTCATCCCACTAGTAACTAGTCTTACAATAGTTACTGAAGACCCCTAATCATTATTTAAACTAGTTTTTTTTTTTTAAAGTTGTGACCATTTGAAATTGTTGGTTTTTTTTTACAATTTTCCCATAGACTTCCATAATAAATCCCTCTGTTCCATTTGAGGCCTGAGGTTGCTTGGATGGCAGGGTAATCGAATACATTTTTCAATCAGTAAAATTGTGGCTAAGTTTAATTCTATTTGGCCCGGTAGATTAAGTGGAGAAGATAACAAAAATTTGGAAACAAAATTGTTAAAAATTCACTATAAAGGGCAACAACTTCTTAAGGGGTCAATTGACAATTTTGGTCGTATTGACTTATTTGTAGATCTTATTTTGCTAAACATTCCTGCTGTTTACAGTTTAACTCTATCTATAAAAATATTCAAAATTTCCTTAAAATGACCATATCTGGGACAGCAATCTAACATCGGGTTGTCTGATTCGTCTGAAAATTTCAGGCAGATATATCTTAACCTGATGAACCTTTCTACATATGTCAGATTTGCTCTAAATGCCTGAGTTTAAGCTATGTTGGCCATCTTGGTTGGCAGGCGGGGTTTCTCATTTTTCATTTCTCAAACTAGATACCCTAATCCCTTCTAATGATGACTGTGGCCATGTTTGGTTAAATTTGTCTCAGTAGTTTCAGAGAAGATTTTTATAAAGATTACAAAATTTACTAAAAATTGTTAAACAAGAGCATGAAGAGTTCACACACTGAAATGTCTCCCCTTCTTTACAAGTCATTGATATTATGTTGAAAGTCCTAAATATAAAGCTTTATTACAACTGTCAAATAAACTTAACATTTACCAGGAAAATTAAAATTGACCAATGAACCATGAAAATGAGGTCAAGGTCAGATGAACCATGCTATGCAGACATGTACAGCTAACAATTCTTCCATACAACAAATAAAGTTGACCTTTTGCTTATAGTATAAGAAAAACATACCAAAATGCAAAAACTTAACACTGAGCAATGAACTGTGAAAATGAGGTCAAGGTCAAATAAAACGGAGCGACCGACATATAGATCATAAAGTATCTCCATACACCAAATTAAGTTGACTTATTGCATATAGTATTAGATAAAAGACAAAAACTCCAAAACCTAACCTTGACCACTGAACCATTTAAAAATGAGGTCAAGGTCAGATGACACCTGCCAGCTAGACATATAGACCTTACAGTCCTTCCATACACCAAATATACTACACATATTGCTTATAGAATCTGAGATATGGACTTGACCACCAAAACTT
This sequence comes from Mytilus trossulus, assembly GCF_036588685.1. Classification (NCBI taxonomy): domain Eukaryota; kingdom Metazoa; phylum Mollusca; class Bivalvia; order Mytilida; family Mytilidae; genus Mytilus; species Mytilus trossulus. The sequence continues at coordinate 658,616 of NW_026963322.1, forward strand.
AACCTTGCTCACTGATCCATGAAATGAGGTCGAGGTCAAGTGAAAACTGTCTGACGGGCATGAGGACCTTGCATGGTATGCACATACCTAATATAGTTATCCTATTACATATAATAAGAGAGAATTTAACATTACAAAAAATCTTAACTTTTTTTCAAGTAGTCACTGAACCATGAAAATGAGGTCAATTACATTGAACAATGAATGACGAAAACTTCTTAACATGAGGCATCTATATACGAAGTATAAAGCATCCAGGTCTTCCAACTTCTAAAATATCAAGCTTTAAAGAAGTTAGCTTACGCCGCCGCCGGATCACAATCCCTGATGTCAAGCTTTTGTCGCAGTCTCGACAAAAAATGACTATAAAGGGAAATAACTCCCTTAGCGGTCAATTGACAATTTTGGTCATGTTGGTTCATTTGTAGATCTTTATTTGCTGATCATTATTGCTGTTTACAGTTTATCTCTATCTATAATAAGATTCAATATAATAACCAACAAGAGGCTGTCGAGTGCCAGCAAACCGGATTTTCCTGCAGAGGTCGAGCCCCGAACAGTTGAGCAAGTATGGACACAACATTTAAGCTTAAAACAGCTCTAAATTTGAATTGTGATTGAAGATTTGAAATAGATTATTATCTAATTAATAATGAAAATGATATTTGCAAATCTGAACCCCAACCAGGAGCATGTAAAAATAAAAAATTAACACACACAACAAAAATAAGATACCTTCATAACACACATGACTTAAAAAAAATAGTTAACATTTTTATACTCGTCAAGATTTGCTCTAAATGATTTAGTTTCAGAGATATAAGCAAAACTGCATCAACCCCACCTCCCCCATATTCTATTTTCAGGGCGGATAGATCTTGACCTGATGACCATTTTTACCCTGTCAAATTAGTTACAGAGATATAAGCCAAAAACTGCATTTTACACCCATGTTCTATTTTTAACCATGACGACCATCTTGATTGATAGGCGGAGGTATCGGATACATTTTATAAACTAGATACCCTACGGATGATTTGGTTTTAATTTGCCCAGTAGTTGCAGAGGAGAAGATTTTTGTAAAAGTTTACGGACGACCACGACAACGGACGACGGACGCCAAGTGATAAGTAAGCTCACTTGAATCTTTGGGTCAGGTGAACTAAAAACATTCTTCCATCATTGGAAAAAGTTCTGAGAACAGTCCCAATTTGTCTGAAAATATTTTAATTCTTTTTAAAATTGTCTAATAATAATACAGGAAAAATGTCTAAATTTTTCTGAATCCTGATATGAAAATAACACAATAAATTGTGAGCGTGTGAGGCGCATTTCTAGATTAAGATGATAAATAAACATTTGAAACCAACATATATTTTATCAAAGGAACATTTAAGGACAGTCAGTTATAAATAATGTGAGTACCTGATATCTCTTTTCTAATTGAATCTTACAAATCTGAATTTCTGCTGTATTTTTCTGACTGCATAAAATTTTTAATCCAGACAAACACAGAACTTTTGAAAATGTCTCAATCTTTATATGCATGCTTGAACTATTTTCATGAATATATGTGTAGGACTCAAATCTATGGTGGGTTCCAAATCTATGGCAGATTCCTAATCTATGGTAAATGTGACGTCATGCCATCCCAAATCTATGGCAGATTTTTACAATCCTAATCTACGGCAAGTTTTGTAATTTCCTAATCTATGGCGGATTTATGTTCACGGTTTCCAAATCTATTGCAAATGTTGTGCAAATGGAAAATAAAGCAGTCCCTATATGACCAATGATTTGTCTTAAACAAGTGGACATGTACGACAATGGTAGCATGTCTATAAACATTTGTGAAATAAACATTCCATGATGGTCAACCACATCGTGGTGGCAAAAATAAAACGTAAATGATGAATTCATATACAAACTTTAAGATTAGAATGATGTGCCCTGTAAAAATAGCATTTTCTAATCTTTGCATGGTACCTGTTCAGCCCATTCATTAAAGGCAGTGGCTATTTGACCGGCACCGGCAAAATAGCAAATTTGCTATTTAGCCGGCATTGAATAAAACTGTTCATTTATGTGATTAGTAGAGAATAAAAAAGCTAAATAATAATTTAAAATAATTTAATCACAATATCAAGCATTATAAATCGTGACGGTACAATCAAAATTAAAATATTGAAGATGTTCATAAATAAATAATTTATAACTTTATAATATTAATTTAAAGCACGTACATCATAAAAAAGACAATATTAAAAGATGTTTGCTACAAATTTCCAAAAGACACATGATTTCACATTTTCTATGTCGCTATAAAGAGCGTATATATAGAGAAGAAAAAGAACCCTATCTACATATGCATACATGATGCAGATTCAAGGAAAGCCATTGTAATGTATAGTTCCTGTTTGGAGTGGCAACAATTATCATGTGCTAGACTAAAACAACTTCCAAAGGCAAATAATTGGTTTTGTAACAATTGCAAATGTAAAATCATGTGTCCATTTGAAATTCGGAGCAGAAAAACTTTTAATATTGTCTTTTTTATGATGTACGTAGTTTTACATAACACTATTTTATAGCGTGGCAGGATATTTAAACCATATAAATTTTACACAGATTTGGACATCTTTTTAATAAATATTTTAGAAAAAAAATATATTTAGTAATGTATATATACAAATGTGTTTTCATGCTTTGAATTAAAATTATAAGTTATAATTTATTTATTTATTTATTTATGAACATCTTCAATACTATTTTTTTTTATTGTACTGTATATTGTGATAAAATGATTTTAAATTATTATTAAGCTTTTCTACTCTCTACTAATCACATCAATGAACAGTTTTATTCAGTGCCGGCTAAATAGCAAATTTGCTATTTTGCCGGTGCCGGTCAAATAGCAAATTTGCTATTTAGCCGGTGCCGGTCAAATAGCCACTGCCTTCATTAAACCAACTAGTCTAGTAAGTCCCTTAACAAACAAGACGGTGTTTTATTTTATAAAACAGAAATGATAAATAATAAAAATGAACAGTTTCAATTTTCAAATAATATCTTTTTCTTCGTTAATGCATCTTTTTTTGATTTAATGAAGATTTCAATCAAATTGGTATCCGGTTATTTTATCTTTCACTTTATAAACTTCGCCAGCCGTAGACAGTAATATGTTTTCTATAATTCCTTTCTCGAAAAAATCGATGAAAAATGCGGTCCCGTTGTTCATCGCGGGCTCTGGCCGGTACAGCACATTTCGTGCGCCTTACGGATAATAGGTCACATTTTCCTTTAAGACCCAGTCACAACAGATCGTACGATTTTTTGTCGTGGAAGATCGTTAAAATAGTTGTCGTGCATGCAAAATGTCAAAAAAATATGTCGAGTGGTCACATCGGCTACGACATGTCCACGATGGGTACACAACAGAAAAAAAGAATTGTAATTGTACTGTCGTAGGTCTGTCGCAAGTCGGTCATGCGACAGTCGTACGACAATCGTGAGTTGTTTAGGGCTATTTCTCAGGTTTTCATGTCAAGGAATGCGCGTTTTACTGTCGTGTCACTGTCGTACACCTGTCGCACAACAATCGTGGGTCACTCGCCCGTTTGGCTCCGACCTACTGGTATATAAAGAAGGCCCGATTTATTGCGTGCCATTTGCCATTTGCTTTCACTATTGTTCAGTGTTATAAGTTCGGTCCAAGTAAACGACGTTTTTCGTATTAGTTTATATTATAAATGTTCCGCGAATTTAAACCAGATGCCCCCGAAAAGAAAGACCCCCTACCATAAGCTGAAGCATATGAAGATTCGGAAACTACTGGAGACGTCACTGGGGTCGGGGACGAAAATATGTTGCACGTTGAACATATAACTGTCGTTCGGCAGACTATCTATGTTGTGTGAGCATCGTACGAAATTTGATATTCGTGAGACAATCGTGCGACTGTATCACGAGTGTCTTGCAACAGTCGTGAGATTGTCATACGACAGTCGTTCGATTGTTAAATATTAAAATGGTTTATTTTGGTACCCACAACAATGTGTTTATCGTGCGACAGTCGCACGGCTGTGGTAAGACACTCTCACGACAGCCACAAGACAGTGACACGACAAAAAAATCGTAGAGCAAAAAAAGTGCATGTCCAATTTTTGTCCAACGACACACGACAGCGCCACGATGCTCAAAATGCGATATCGTGCGCCAGTCGTACGACGATGATGACCCACGATTGGACCAAAATTCCTGCCGTGGCGCTTCATAGATGTGTCGTGGGCTCGTTGTGACCAGGGCTTTAGACTGTCTGCAAATTGTTGTCGAGGGAAATGCCTATATCTGAAATAGTGTTCAAATCTATAGGTTCTGTCAACGTTTGCGGGGCAGACGATGTAATATGGCGTTATTCAATTGTGACGCAATTCAAAGATCTGCCATAGATTTGGGAAAACAAAAATCTACCATAGATTTGAGTTGTTAGGCCGTAACGTCACACTTGCCATGGATTAGAAATCTGCCATAGATTTGGAACCCGCCATAGATTTGAGTCCTACATATGTAAGACAGATTAAGAAATTTTTATCAAGTCTTAATGTATCTGAACAATCTAGAAAGTTGCTCAATTTATTATATATATAAAACAATTATTAGAAAGCATTTGAATGGTGCCATAAGCACAAGGATTAACAAATGTGTATACATCACAATTGCAATGATTACAAAAAGTTTAAGTTATATAAAAATAAAATTCCAAAGCATGTAAAACAATTTAACTTAAAAAAAAACCACTTCATTGGTTTTGTGCAATCTGAACTATTTAATCTATTAAGAAATCATGATTTCGATGAGTAATCACGAAACGAAATCCACAGATATCTAACGTTGAGAAAACCCTTTTAAGCAATATGTATGGCAAGGGTGAGTACAATTGAAATAATTCTATCATTTTATAACTTAATCAATAAATAACAAAATATAAAAATTATATAACAGCACATCAAATTTGAACATTGAAAATTGCTAATTAATTCACAGTCACTGAACCATGAACTAGGGGACACAAAATTATTTTTTTTATGTAAAATTATCGAAATATTCTTTTTTTAAGCTGAGGACAACCAATGCTTTGCAAATTGTAGGGGGGCAGACGTCCTCCACGCCCCCGCCTGAATCCGCCCCTGATATCTATTCCATTAAAATGCTACTTGAACATTTGGAAATCGTTAAGCAAACTTGAAATCACTTACAGAATAGAAATGTTAAAAAGAACTGACATCAATATATTTCCAAAATCCTGCTGACTGCATAACAAATTTGTGTACAAGATTTGAATTTTCCAGGTTTTCTACCTTATGAAAGATTGAGAACAACTGACGGGTGATATATAAATAGGGATATTGTTTGCCTTAAAATAACGGGAGAATAAAGGCTTTTTCCCCTGTAAAAGAATCTCAATTTGAATAATGGCGTAAAACTATTCCCTAAAAGACAACTTTTTTCCCAAACAGTCCAGTCTTAGTAGTCATTGTGCATGAATACAAACTGAAAAACACTCATTAAAACATTTTTCATGCATACAATGACTATATGTGCAGATTTGAGGGTCTATTTATGTATCATCACTGACAATAAGGGGTCTTATTTTTAAATGAGGGTTTACCTCTTGAAAGGGGGTCAGCAAATTGAAGTTCCAGTCAAATTCATGGTTTATTATAAATTTCCCAATTTGATAAAAATGACGCATATTTTCCCAAAAGAAATGGTAGAGGTAGTTTTGAATAAGGTCAACAATATCACTGATAAATATGACATATGTGAGACGGATAAATCTGTCTTTTAAACAAAAGCTATATTTAGCTCATCAACATGTTGGCATCGAGCATTACTGAAGAGACATTCATTATTTGGTAAAATTGGAACAGTTAATGCAATTAATTGACTGATTGCCTCGCATATTTTCTTTTTTACTTGGAGCATAAATGGGGATCTATAGTTCCAGACAACAATTTGTCTTTTCAGTAAAGAAAAAGTTATTATAAATAAAATATTTTAAATCTCACTTATCTTATCTCTATGAAATGTTACCTTGTGCATTTTTGTCGTCAGCTTCATTGAGTTTTGTTACAACAAGATAAATTGCATCTGAGGACAAAAAAGTTTGATGGGTGTGGTAAAATTCTTCATCTCCTGCAAAATCCCATAACAATAACGTGGCATACTCCTCTTTGTCATGGAAATCAACATTAGATTTAAGCATGGTTTCAATATCCATTTTTGCCTTTTCTAATGCTTGATTTCGTTGCTGCGAGGTTACTGAACGTTCAACTTGAGATTCAGTAGTTACTTGATGTTTCCTTTCATTAGGCTGCTGGGTTACTGTCTCTAATTCTTTTGATTCCTCAATACGCTTGTACAGAATGGTTATGCCAGTGTTTTCCTTGACAGCTTCATGTGCTCCTTCTTCCACTGATGCTTCAATTGTATCTTTGTATTGTTTCAAGAGTCTTGCATGAATTTCAGTTTTTTTATTAGTTCCTATCATTAGAAAATTATAATAATATTAAAGAAATATTAACTAAGATCCCATAAAAAAATAAGCAAGAAACAGTTACAAAATAAATGTTGTCCATCATTTTTTTGTATTTCAACCCTTAGCTAGTTCTACAAAAATACACATGAACAGTAATCACAATTGAACAGGGAGTTTCTTTAGTTGGTTGTAATATTGATATAACAGATTTGATGAAAACTAGATGCATATTCTACACATACCATATTACCATTATGATGCTAAATAAAGTTAAGATATTCATCAAAATAAATCCAAAACAAGAGTGCACACACTGAAATGTCTCGCCTTCTTTACTAATCCTTGATACTATCTTGATAGACCTAAATATAAAGCTTTATTACAACTGTCATATAAATTCAACATTAACCAAGAAAATGATACATTGATCAATGAACCATGAAAATGAGGTCAAGGTCAGATAAACCATGCCAGGCAGACATGTACAGCTAACAATTCTTCAATACAAGAAATATAGTTGACTTATTGCTTATAAATAAAGAAAAACAGACCAAAACACAAACACTTAAAAATGAGCAATGGACCGTGAAATGAGGTCAAGGTCAAATAAAACCTGTGTAAACAACATATAGATCATAAAATATTTCCATACACCAAATATAATTGACCTAATGCATAAAGTATTAGAAAAATAGACCAAAACTAAAAAACTTAACTTTGACCACTGAACCATGAAAATGAGGTCAAGGTCAGATGGCACCTGTCAGCTAGACATGTACACCTTACAATCATTCCATACACCAATTATAGTAGACCTATTGCATATAGTATAAGAAAAACAGACCAAAACACAAAAAAATAACTATAACCACTGAACCATGAAAATGAGGTCAAGGTTAGATGACACCTGTCAGTTGGACATGTACACCTTACAGTCCTTCCATACACAGAATATACTAGACCTATTGCTTTAATATAGTGTCTGAGATATGGACTTGACCACCAAAACTTAACCTTGTTCGATGATCCATGAAATGAGGTCGAGGTCAAATGAAAACTGTCTGACAGGCATGGGGACCTTGCAAGGTACGCACATACCAAATATAGTTATCCAATTACTTATAATAAGAGAGAATTTAACATTACAAAAAATCTTAACTTTTTTTTCAAGTAGTCACTGAACCATGAAAATGAGGTCAAGGACATTGGACATGTGACTGACGGCAAGTTCGTAACCTTCTAAAATATAAAGCTTTTAAGAAGTGAGCTAACACCGCCAGCGCCGCCGCCGGATCACTATCCCTATGTCGAGCTTTCTGCAACAAAAGTTGCAGGCTCGACAAAAAAAAGCGTGCATTAAGATTCATCATGAGATGATGTGGTTGACAAATAATTTGAATGCAAACAGTGAATTGTAATTGTTTAATTGTAATTCGAGCGTCACTGGTGAGTCTTTTGTAGACGAGGCGCACGTCTGGCATATATACTAAATTTAGTCCTGGTATCTATGATGAGTTTATTAACACCCTCATCCTTTGGTCTTTGTTGGAAAGCTGTCTCATGGGCAAACATGACACATTTTGTATCCATGTCTTCACATGTCAAAACAGCATTAGCTACCACATCTTCATAAACTGTATTGATATGGAACTTTCAGATTTGATTTATACGTGTATATACAATGTACCATATTTAAAAGTATATGAAATAGTGTTATAATGTTATTCCTCTTTTCTGTGTGATATCATACCAAAGATAAAAACAATGATCATCATCTTTTTAATTAAAATTTAAATCAGGCAGGTGTTACCTGTGAAAGGGAATGAAGTAACTGAACATGATGAGCACATGCACTGAGGTCAAACCATGTGTCGCATGCATATTGATGCAAATGTGGTAGATCTCATAAACATGTTTAACCCCACTGCATGTTTGTGCCTGTCTCAAGTCAGGAGCCTCTTGTATTTTTTTTTAAATTTATTTCATTTATATGTTTTGGAGTTTAGTGTGACATCCATTTTCATTGAACTAGTACACATTTTGTTTAGAGGCCAGCTGAAGCCCGCCTTCGGGTGCGGGAGTTTCTCGCTGTGTTGGAGACCCATTGGTGGCCGTTGGCTGTGTTCTGCTGTTTGGTTGGGTTGTTGTCTATTGGGCACATTCACCATTTCCATTCTCAATTTTATTGTAACAATAATGTAACAATGAACTTTTGGGGTCATAATTTGACAAAATCAAACCAATCTTTAGTTATTGTGTTCCCCTTTTCGGATACTGTTACTATGTCTATTGTATTAGAAATGCACTTGTACCATAAATATCTCTTTACAAAGTTTCTGACTGGGTGAACTATTTATGAAAATTCTTGACCTGGATTCATTGAAATGTATCTTTGAATTGGATCTTGTAAGACATATGCTTTGAAAACTGGAAACTGATAGATCGTAACCTAATAAACCAAATAATATTACTGAATAATAAGTTATGTATACTAGAAATCGAAAATATCATAAATACTTTCTTATGAAAAAGAGAAACATTTGTGTTTAAGCTTCTACTTCATACCATCTAATTTATTCCATATACCATCGTCAGACATTGCTTTGCATTTTATTGTGTGAATTTCTATTCCATTTGTACTGTTAACATCTGTAATGTCTTCACCAAACAATCTTCTAATCAATGATGTCTTTCCTGCACCTTTTTTCCCAACAACTACTAAACGTATGTCTCTCTTTTTCTCAGAGCCTGACTCAAGTAATTTGAGGTACAAATCAATAGATCTTTTGTCAGCCATTATTCTTATTTCAGTTGGAACCATATCACCTAAAACGGCATTTTTCATAAATGTTTTTTTTATTAAAGCAAAACATAACTTTACTCATCTATATACATACAACTATTCTTTTGAGTGCCTGTTTTCATTTTATGTTAATTTTAGAAGTTTTGATAGAATCTATAGTTTAAATTGGAAGTCAATTGTCATGATTTGTTGAAAAATTTCATATTTAACTAGACTTAAGCTCGGACATACAGATGGACATGAGTAACACGTAATGCCCCCTTCTCTTCTATCAGGGCTGACAAATCATAACAAAGTAAACAGCTATACAAGTACAGCAAGATGTGTCCTTTTTATTCATATCAAAATTGTAAAAAAAAAATCAAACAGAAAATTAAAGTAGTATACCCTAAAAATCATTTTGTGATTTGTCTCCTTTTTTCACACAATAAATTCTTTGATAATTTAATACTTTGTATACATATAATACCACTTAAGATTTTACACATTCATCATATGGTCATCTACTTTTTAAATCCACACAAATGATTAAGCTTGTCAGTCACTTGTTGAAAAAAGAAACATATGTCCGATATCACTACACAGAGATTCCCACACAACTATTTTTTGGCAAATCGGCCCAAAATTGACTAAGTAAAATCAAAAGCACTTATATTAATACCAAACAACTTATATTCCATATGATCTGAATTTTTGTTCCATATACTGTGGAATAAATAAGCATTAGCACATCTCATTTCAATGGAGATTAGTTTGTCCCGCCACTTTCAAATGTGGTCAATTGGTCCGAGTACACAGTTATCGTCCCTTGATTTTCATTGTTGATTTTCGTTGTCCGAATATAGTCCCTAGTGTGGACAGTGTGTTACTGAATTGCCAATCTTTTTTATACCCCTTCCAAATTTATTTCTTTATGTTTTATGCCTCAAAACTAAGCAAGAGGTGGGATAAAATTACACTGTGAACAATCTTAATTCATGAATTTTAAAGTAAAGTAGTGATTTGGTCCAGCTAAAAAAGGTTAAAAATAACCATTTCAATATTATTGAGAAAGTGCAGGTGGGATTTTTTTTATGTCCATGTATTGTCTAAAAGAAATGCACTACCAAATAACTGTGTTATAACTTGGACCAACTGACTTTAAGAGTATTGCTTATTTTACATGAGATTGTGATAAGTAAAATTAAGAGAAAACAGAGAATTGACCCTGAAAATAGAGACAAAAATCTGACAAAATAACAGAAAACATAGCCTGATCAAGTCCACCAAGGGGTCTTCAACATTGTGAGAAAATCCAAAACCCAGAGGCGGCTTCAGCTAAATCTAAAAAGAAATGTTATCTTAAAAGAAATTACAAAGTAATTTTCCATTTAATTAAATCAACAAGAATAACTCTTTTAAAGTAGTTGATCAACACTTATTTTCAAATTTGTAAGAAGCACTGCTGATATAAATCTTTGTAATCAGTTCGATAAAGAATTGTACTCATGGAAACTTCGACAATACATTTTTTCCATACCATTATTATCACTCATTTTCAAACAGTTTTTAGACATTGCAGAAAAACACCTATTAGATATAAGTTGGATAATAGAAAATGGCAAGAATTGAACACATGAGAGTGGTTACCATGCACTTTTCTATATAATCATAATGTCCAAGTTTAAGGGGCATATTTTTTTTTCAAAAATAGCTAATCTGCCCTGATTTTCAAATTCACGTGAGACATCAATGACATAATTCTTAGTTATATTGTTAATAAAAATCTAGCAAAAATTGTGAAAGCTCTTACAAGACTAGATGGACGTAACATGTGATGGTATTTCTGTGTCCCCAGCAGCATGTCACATACAGGACAAAAACTATCAGGGTATATATTTCCCCAATGAAAACCCTTCGTCAATATTTTACCTATTGATCTTGTATGAACTTTATTTTTGATAGAAAGATGTATTATCTGTGAGAAGAAAAAACTCTAGTAAATCTAGCATTTTCAAAAGGACATTTTTTTCTATAAACACTATAGTGAACCTTTATACATTTGGATGAACGAAACAACTTCTCCGAAACAGGCTATTAGGGTTTTATATCTATTTTCCTTTGTTTTCACAATGGCAGCAAACAACTGCTAAAAATGCGGGAAACACATTCAATCATTTATGAAAAAAACTTGTACAAGCTGCTGTGTTTTTTGCAATTTTTGATAAGGATCATACATATTGTCATGCCTAGTGCCTTATACTAGATTCCCCCTCCTGGCATGGTCTTCAACAATAACCATTGTTTATTAAACATCGTCGTTTATGATGAATATCTCTATGAATAATTAGATGATAATTTAAATCATTTTGACAAATGTGTGGATCGTATCCTGCTGAACTTTTTTTTTTTAAATTTCTATTTATATTATATGTTAGAATTTTTAAGATAATGGACAAAACTATGTTTAAAGATATCATTACATATGTATGTTAAAGGACAATAACTTGATTAACAAGTCGACAGAAAGGCAATTCTAGCTTATTTGCCGATTTTTACTTGCTGGTCGAAAGTGTATGTTGTTTTTTTTTTTTTTTTACAGTTTTCAGAAAAACAGACAAAAAAATGTGCAAACAAATTATCATTAAAGGGCCATAACTTTAGATAAATAGTCGTAAACAATGATGGTCATGTTGACGTATTTGTAGATCTTGTCTTTGTAGTTATTTTCTATTAAAGATTCAAAATATTTATTGTTAATTTTAAGATATGTGGAGGCAAAACCGCAAAAATGGTAAAAATTGTCATTACGCTTAATTACGCTGACTCTTATAAGAAGTCCACTAAGATAACAACACTGTTTAATTATCTTTATAACTTGCATTGCTGATCATGTTGCTGTTTTAGTTTTTTTTCTATCTATTATAGTTTAAAGTTAATCATGTAAATTGGCAAAACTAGTAAAAATAGTAAAATTCATATTTTAAGGGTAATAACTTCTATAAGCAATCGACAGTTATTAACAATAGATAGATAAAATTGAGAATTCAAATTGGTAATGTGTCATAGGGATTACAATCCGAACAAAAAGCAGAAAACAGTCAAAGGCTCAATATCCTGAACATTTGAGCCAAAGTCAAGTTTCTATTTGAAAAGCAGTTTTCGAAATAATGTTCTTTTGAAGCCATGTCAGGCACAACTTGGTTGGCAAGCCGAGTCATCAGACATATATCGTAACTAGATAGAGACCCAAATAATGAAAAATCATAAAATGGTGTCCAGTAGTTTGAACTAGAGAAGAGGATAACTGAACTAGATGCTCTCAAGAGACTGTGTCGCTCACCGTGGTCTGTGAGCATATTAAACAAAGGACACTCTCTAACATTGTAGACAAGAATATACCATGCCAAAAATCTCTATTTTGTTGATCTTGTTTTTCTGATCTTTTAGCCTGTTTATGTTCTTGGACTTATTAATAAATCTTGCCTTGCTGATCATTGTTGTGATTTAGAGAGTTTATTTGTCTAGATCTTGCCTTGCTGATCATTTATGTGATTTAGAGTGTTTATTTGTCTAGATCTTGCCTTGCTGATCATTTATGTGATTTAGAGTGTTTATTTGTCTAGATCTTGCCTTGCTGATCATTTATGTGATTTAGAGTTTATTTGTCTAGATCTTGCCTTGCTGATTATTTATGTGATTTAGAGTATTTATTTGTCTAGATCTAGCCTTGCTGATCATTGTTATGATTCAGAGAGTTTAATTGTCTAGATCTTGCCTTGCTGATCATTGTTGTGATTTAGAGTGTTTATTTGTCTAGATCTTGCCTTGCTGATCATTGTTGTGATAGAGAGTGTTTATTTGTCTAGATCTTGCCTTGCTGATCATTTATGTGATTTAGAGTGTTTATTTGTCTCGATCTTGCCTTGCTGATCATTTATGTGATTTAGAGTTTATTTGTCTAGATCTTGCCTTGCTGATCATTGTTGTGATTTAGAGTTTTCATTTGTCTAGATCTTGCCTTGCTGATCATTTATGTGATTTAGAGTATTTATTTGTCTAGATCTTCCCTTGCTGATCATGTATGTGATTTAGAGTTTATTTGTCTAGATCTTGCCTTGCTGATCATTTATGTGATTTAGAGTATTTATTTGTCTAGATCTTGCCTTGCTGATTATTTATGTGATTTAGAGTATTTATTTGTCTAGATCTTGCCTTGCTGATCATTTATGTGATTAAGAGTATTTATTTGTATATATCTTGCCTTGCTGATCATTTATGTGATTTAGAGTATTTATTTGTCTAGATCTTGCCTTGCTGATCATTTATGTGATTAAGAGTATTTATTTGTCTAGATCTTGCCTTGCTGATCATTTATGTGATTTAGAGAGTTTATTTGTCTAGATCTTGCCTTGCTGATAATTTATGTGATTTAGTTTATTTGTCTATCATAATGAGGCTTAACAGAAAAATATTTCTCTCTAAATATCATGTCTCTCTCTAAATGTCATGTTTCTCTCTAAATATCATGTCTCTCTCTAAATATCATGTCTCTCTCTAAATATCATGTCTCTCTCTAAATATCATATTTTTCATGATAAAAGGCAATAAACAGGTGTGCTATGAGCGCATGATATGCCCGCCACATTTTCAGATAATAAAGTTCAATTACTTCTCAATGTCATATTAGAAATTAATGAAAATCAAAAGGGAGCTTACATCAATAGATATAAATTATCCATCAAAGTTTAATGAGAATTAATGAAAGCATTTTAGAGTTAATGTCGGAATACTGGAAAATCACCCCTTTGATAAGAATTAAACCCCAAAACTCGAAAACATAAAATCTAAAATTTATAAAATTCTTAAGGAAGCTTACATAAATAGATTTAAACAATTTACCAAATTTTTATGAGAACTGCTGAAAGCATTTTTTAGGTTATTGTCCAAAAACTGGAACATCTACCCTATTTTATGAATAAAACCCTGTAACTCGAAAACATCAAATCTGAAATGTCTAAAACTTGAAAGGGAGCGCATGTCAATAGATATAAATAATTCACCAACATTGCTTGCAAGTTGGTGAGACATTCTTAAGTTATTGTCTGAAAACTCGAAAAATCCATCTTTTTTTTTAATGAAAAAAAAACAAACTAAAGGGACCTCTTACGTCAATAGATATGAACAATTCATCAAAGTTTTATGCTAAATTATGTTTAAGTTTAATTGGTTAAAGTGTTTTCGAGTTTATATCCGACATGTTGAAGACAGATGGACAGACAGACGGACAACAGTATACCATAAAAAGTCCCGTAAACAGGCGTATAAAAATAGAAAAAAAATCGTAAAATTTGCCATTGATGGGCAATAACTTCTTCAAGAGTTTGTCTAACAGTTTAGATGTTTATATGGACAATTGGTAGAGCTCATTATTCTGAACATATGTTTCCTTTCGAATTTTCTCTATTTATAAATGTTAAAAAAATACTAGACAAAACTTTTTATCCCTATGTTCAATTTTTAGCAATGACAGCCAATTTGGTTGGTAGGCAGTCTGATCATCTTACACATTTTTTAACTAGATACCTTGATGATGATATTGGCCAAGGTTGGTTAAAATTGTCTCAGGGTTCAATTGATCATTTTGGTCATGTGAACTTATTTGTAGATCTTATGTTGCTGTTTACAGTTTATCTCCATTCATTATAATATTCAAGATACTAACCAAAAACTTTAAAATTTCCATGAAATTACCAATTCTAAGGCAGCAATCAACAAAAGGTTGTCTGGTGCGTCTTAAAATTTCAGTTCAGAAGATTGTTACCTGATGAACATTTTTATACATGTCAGATTTGCTTTCAATGCTTTAGTTTCAGTGATATAAGCCAAACACTGCATTTTACCCCAATGTTCTATTTTAGCCATGGCCGCCATCTTGCTAGATGTGCAGGGTAATCAGATATTTTTTCAAATTAAACACCCTGAGGATGATTGAGGCCAAGTTTGATTTCATTTGGCCCAGTAGTTTCAGAGGAGAATTTTTTTTGGAAAAGAAACAGAAGCTCACAGGCCGAGTAAATGGAAACAATTTTACAATGTGAAATTTAAATGATAAACTTGATCAACTTTCAACAACTGAATTAAAAAAGAAATCTAGAGTCTCTAAATAACCTGTACGGCTCACCTGGATTTTTATGCATCTTCAACAATGAACACCCTTCAACATCATAGACCAGAATAGAATTCATGACTAAAATATCTCTTTCTGAATTAATATGACCGAGAGTTTTATCTGTTTACAGTTTCGCTCTTTCTACAAAAGTGTTGCCAAAATACACTATAATGGTTTACTTTTACAAACTGTGACATGGATGGAGAGTTGTCACATTTACACTCATACAACATCTTTTTATATATATAAGAAATATTTATTTAAGGGCAATCACTTAATTTCAACTAGGGCTATGGTTTATAAATAGTCTTTAAACTAATATGAACTGATAGTTATGTAACGTTATAAATAATTCGATCTATTACAAATAGTTACTATCAATCTAACTTAATTCTAAGTGTTCGGTAAACAGGAAGTTGTTGAGTGATGATCCTGAAAACGCATCACACGGAATAGCTGACTTATATAAACCCTGAAACCAAATTTAAGAAATCCATGTTATGTAATTTCTGAGAAAATATTAATGGGACGGTCGGACGGACTGAAGATGACCCATGTGTAAAATGATGAAAGTGTTTGGTTAACAGAAATTTGTAGAGTGATTAATCTGAAAACACATTGCACGGTATAACTGACTCATTGAAACTCTGACACGAAATTTCAAAAATCCTTGTCTAATGTAGTTCCTGAGAAAGAGAGACGAAAAATATTCATGGGACGGACGGATGGGCGTATGGATGGACTGACAGATGGACTGACAGATTGACAGACAGAGGTAAAACAGTATTTTTAAAGCTCAGTTATACATGTAGTTAACCTAAAAGTGGTACACTACACTGTAATTTATTTATTGATAAAACATGATTGTTTTAATTTACATGTTTTGTTCTAAAAAAAACTGCACTATGGAATAACTGTGTTCTGATACGGAGAGTTGCTATTACATGGAACTCTCATGTTTGATCATAAATTAGAATGAAGAACAGAAGGTTCTGAATGTTCTGAGCCATACCAATACCGCAATCTGTATCAAGATTCAAATATCTATTATAACTGCAAATATCTTTGACTTACTATTTGTGGTTCATCTTAAACTGAATTAATCACAAAGTTTAACATGTAAAATATACATATACTTTTCAAAGTTTACAGACCATGACTGTGGGAACAAAGGCCAAATGATCTCCATGAATACGAAATGTGCTTATTCTGATACACCTGCATATCAAACATTGTTGGTCCGCCTAAAATTGATCTAATATTCTAAATTTAAAGATTTATACTCAGTTAACGTTCAAAGTTGATAGACCATGAGAAAGTTCGAAATTGACATTTTTAACAACTTGCCTTTTAGGAGCATGGAGTATGGAGATAGAAAACTAGTTGTCTAAATTTTGTTCTTGGTTCATAAAATGTTAAATGCCATTTATGGATATATAAAATCATTTAAATGCATTTCAAAACGGAATAAAATGTAGCCCATTTGCAAATTTGCAAATGAAGGCATTTAATCCACCTAAGTCCAAATATTTATGATGAGACGTTTAAGCAAAATATTGAAATAACATTTCAAGACATCATAATTATTTGGATTATAGTGACCGAAGAGCAAATTTGAAGAAGAATATATATGGTTTAAGTCATCACATAATATTTTTGTAGTTTTCTTTGTTTATGTACACTTTGTACCTTTTTAATTGTTCTGGTAGCAATTGCTGTTTAAGAACACGCTGTTTTTGGCAAGATGAAGATAGATGCTGGGAGGTAGTTTCGTGATTTTTTAAGGGGTCAAGTTTTCAGTTTTTGACCAACAAACTAGAGCACTTTCCATTTTACTGTTTGTGAGATAAACCAGTTGAATTGTCAAAATACAGTCAAGGACACTTAACCGCCTACTGAGCCAAAAGTTTATGTTACGCTATTTCCTATCATATATTCATACACCAAATATAGTTAAACTATTGCTTATTGTATCTAAGAAAGGGAAAAGGGACTTAATCATCAAAACATAATATTAACTAATAGACCATGAAAATGAGATCAAAGTCAGATGAAACCTGCCAGACAGACTTGTAAACCTTACAATAATCCCATACACACAATATAGTTGACCTGTTGCTTGCAGGAACACAGCGATACAGAAAACACAAAGACTTAACCTTGACCTATTGACCTATGAACAATAAAATTAGGTTGTTAGTTTTCTCAATTGAATTGTTTCATAAATTTCATGTAAGGGTCTACTATTTTCATTGCTGAAAGCGGTACGGTTGCCTATAATTGCTTACATCCACTTTATTTTAACTTTGGTGGATATTTTCTCATTAACAATCAAACCACATCTCATTATTCTTATATCAAGGTCAGATGAAAACTGCAAAACAGACAGAGATATAAGATATGGTATGATGCCAAGAAGACAACTACCCATCCAAGTCACAATTTGTAAAAGAAAAGCCATTATAGGTCAAAGTACAGTCTTCAACACGGAGCCTTGGCTCAAATTGAACAGCAAGCTATAAAGGGTCCCAAAAAATGACTAGTGTTAAACCATTCAAAAGCTTATACAACTGCATACCATTGACTTAGTTTAAACATATTTATTCATAGTGGATTTGGAATATTGCAACTAATATAAGTCCCTTTCCACTTAGCAGGTGCCAGTGCTGCCCTGTAGCTGCATTAGCCTGCTCTCTTTTCTACAAGGGTGTCTTATACGTGCAAGATATATGGCCATCTCTTCACATGGGTCAGCCGCTTATTGTCCCCTTCCGACGGACTATCATCGTTTCTCAAGACCATACTCGCAAATGGTGTGAAAGGACAATTGAAAATTCAGTTCCTGAAATTTTCTCCCCAAAACAGGAATCGATCCAGGAACCTTTGTGTAAGTAGTCTGGTGCACTAACCACTACACCAAGGCTCCATACCACAGACTTATCATAAGGTGTTCCCTTTAAACAAACCTAAACACAAACGTTAACTTGTAAACTATAGATATTTGAAAAAGTTTCAAAGTAATAATAATAATAATAATAATAATAAATTCTTTATTTAAAGAGGGAAAACACAGTAAGTTACAATCACTAATCTTCCCTGAGGCCCTCATATATATGTATGCAATACAAGTAAAAACAAAATGTTAATAATAAGAGAAAAAAGCAAACATACAACATATAAACACAATTGCATAGACATAACTAACTGAAGAGCTTATTGATAAAAAAAGAGGAAAAAATACCAATAAAAAATAGAAAGAAGAAAAAAGATAAAAAAAACGAATGTATCAACAGGTGTCTGTCCCCATGAGAGAAATCAAATTTGAACTATAATGCTATATATTACAGAGGATGAAACATATAGGCTAGGGATATCTGATGAGGATAAGCCTAGGTCTAAAATGACCATAACCGAAACACCTTTTTTTTTTAGTACACACACACTAATTATACTACAAACATGCAATTGTGGATTTCTAGAAAAATATGGAAATAAATGCAGAAGAATGTATTCCATAACCGGAAATATTTTAATATCATACACTGAGTTTACCAGCTCTTAAGTACTCTAATTGTATGCACATAGAAAATTGAATTAAATACGAAGGATTATGATAAGATATACTGGATTGGTCCTGGACCCGATTAATTTTAACAATGAACCACTAACTGAAGAGCTTATTGATAAAAAAAGAGGAAAAAATACCAAAAAAATAGAAAGAAGAAAAAAGATAAACAAGAGGCTCTCAAGAGCCTGATTCGCTCACCTGAAACGTTTTGCTTAAACCTTTCACAATTATTATTTTTGCTTTAAAATGCCATTAAAATGTTGATCATATTGTTTATTTGTAGATCTTACTTTGCCAAACATTTCTGCTGTATACAGTTTATCTTTATATCTAATAATATTCAAGATAATAATCAAAAACTGCAAAATTTCCTTAAAATTACCAATTTAGTGGCAGCAACCCAACAATGGATTGTTGGATTCGTCTGAAAATTTCAGGGCTGATAGATCATGACCTATTGAACATTTTTAACCATGACAAATTTGCTTTTAATGCTTTAGTTTTTGAGATATTAGCCAAAAACTGCATTTGACCCCTATGTTCTATTTTTAGCCGTAGCGGCCATGTTTGTTGATGGATCAAAACTTCGGATACAATTTAGAAAGTAGATACCCCAACGAACATTCATTTTAAGTTTGAGAGTATTTGGCCCAGTTGTTTCAGAGGAGAAGATTTTTTAATTTAAGCAAGTTTGATGATAAATAGAGCAAATTTGTCTTTAAAGGGCAATAACTCCTTAAGCGGTCAATTGACAATATTGGTCATGTTAATTTTTTGGTATATCTTACTTTGCTGAACATTTTTGCTGTTTACCGTTTATCTTTATCTTTAATAATATTCAAGATAATAAACCAAAACTGCAAAATTTCCTTAAAATTACCAACTAAGTGGCAGCAACCCAACAATGGATTGTTAGATTCATCTGAAAATTTCAGGGCTGATAGATCTTTACCTAATGAATATTTTTACCCCATGTCAGATTTGCTCTAAATGCTTTCGTTTTTGAGATATAAGCCAAAAACTGCATTTGACCCCTATGTTCTATTTTTAGCCATGGCGACCATGTTTGTTGATGGATCAAAACTTCGGATACAATTTATAAACTTGATACCCTAAGGAACATTCAGTTAAAGTTTGGAAGTATTTGGCCTAGTAGTTTCAGAGAAGAAGATTCTTGAAATAGTTTATGACGACGACAGACGACGACGGACGCCAAGTGATGGCATAAGCTCACATGGCTATGCCAGGTGAGCTAAAAAACCAATGTATCAACAGGTGTCGTATCCCCTTAAGAGAAATCAAATTTGAACTATAATGCTATATATTACAGAGGATGAAACCATGATGAGGGGGTGATACTATATAATCTCTAAGGAAACAAGACTTGCAAATACCAAAACATATGCATATCATTGACTTAACATTAGCGGTTCATCTTAAACTGATCTAATCTCAAACTAACACATGTGAACGAAGCAAAAGCATTAGAGTCAAGAGACCATGACTGAGGAGGCAGGGCCAAATATTCTCCATGGAAATGAGATGTGCTAATCTTTATAAAACTGCATACCAATTAACATTGGCCTACCACTAATGGTTTCCCTTGAATTGACCTAATCACAAACTAATACCTGTAAACTAAGCAAAAGTTTCAAAGTCAATAGACCATGACTGAGGGGGCAGAGCCAAATAATCTTCATGGAAATGAAATATGCCGATGTTTTTACAACTGCATACCAAATATCATTTACCTACCAATAGTGGTTACCAATTAACTGACCTAATCGCAAACTAATACATGTAAACTAAGCAAAAGTTTCAAAGTCAATAAACCATGACTGAGGCGGCAGGGCCAAATAATCTATGCGGAAATAAGATGTGCCAATGCAAATACAACTGCATGCCAAATATCATTGACCTACCACAAGTGGTTCAGCATAAATTAGACCTAATCACAAACTTATACAATTGTTGACGCAGCCGCCATCGCAGACGCCTGAAACAATATACCTATGTCTGACTTTTTGTCTCCGTCAAGGAGAGACAAAAACGAGATACGAGAAACACTTATGAACCACATCAACAAACGACAACTACTGAACATCAGGCTCCTTTACAATTATTCTATACATGAAATATAGTGGACCTATTGTTTAATAGTACCAGGGATACTGACTTGACAAAGCAAAGTTTATCTGAATCACTTATCCATTACATGATTGGATTGTTATCCCTTTGCCTTGCATTCAATGACTTTGTTGCAGGTCAGACAAAATATATGGTTTCTAACAACTCTCATGTTAGCGTGTCATCTTTACAATGAATACTTTTCGTGTTGAAATAATTCTAGCAAAGTAGATTATTCCTTGCTATTGCAGAGTACAAATAAGCATGTACTATATATGACCATATAGTTTGAAGGTACTTTAACTTGCTATGTCATGTATTTTATATATTAGAAAGCTGCTGACACTACAGCTTCCTTATTTGTTAGTATCTTAGTATTATAGTGATTTATCTCATCAATACAATGCAATTAATTGGATAAAGTCGTACAGTAAACATGTTGTCATTCTGCAATTCCTAGAGTGGGGTATAATCATGAAAATGTGTTAAAACTAATGAAATAAAAGTCAATAAAAATTACCTTCTCTCCCTTGTCCAGCAGTCACACCTGAAGATTTCTCTGACATGACAGTCTGAAAAATGAGGAATATGCAATGTTAATATATCTTCACCAATATCATTTGAAGAGTTATTAAAATATTTAGCTATAAACCACCTAGAAAATAATATATGATACAAATGCTCCACATTACATGAAACATATAAAACACATTTTCCTGTTTTTCAAGATAAAAGAGAGATTTATTTAAAAGTTTAAAGGGGACAGCTTGTTTTTGAATTTGTAAAATCCCCTTGCAGGTATTTCTGTTCAAACAAAAATTACACATTATGCAGGACAAAACCTGTCTTATTGATCATTTTGACCAAGTGTTAAAGTTTTAAAGATAAAACACAGAAATGAAAATAAACAAGAGGCTCAATCGAACTTGTATCGCTCACTTTGGCATTTTTGCCAAAACTAAATTGAATTAATTACTTGATTAATTGACGATGGTTTACACAACTTTCAGAATTATTTACTTCATCATTGCGGTCAATTTTGATTGGTAGAGGAAGCCTTAGTAGCCTTAGGTAACCATGGACCTTCGGCTGGTCAATTAAGATTGGAGTTGAATGCACCTCACAAGCTCATTGTCAGAAGCAGTGTAACAAGTTTATTTTGTGAATATAGGAGGTATGTAGATCTTGACAATCAGAGTATTTTTTCTCCTGGCAGATGGTTTTTCAATCAGTTGTTGTTTTCAAGATATAAGACAATTAATGTTTGATTGATTGTTGGTTCTTTAACATCCATTAGCAAGACAAATACAATCAATGCATTTGACTCTCATGTTCTATTTCTATGGCAGCTATATTTAGTATCTTAAGGCTATAATTCCTTTATAAGTCATCCAGTTGTTAAGGTTGTATCAACAGTTTTATAGATCTTGCATTTCTGATTATTTTTGCAGTTTTTACTTTTACTTCTCAATCATTGTTTTCAGGGATATTGGAAAAGCATTAAAATTTGTAAAAAAATGTCATTTAAGGATGTTTGCTGCTCAGTTTCAAAATAAATAACTTTCCATAAAACTAGTATATAATGATAGGGGACTAATTGAGGATTCAAACTAGAGGCTCTTGAGCCTGTGTCGCTCACCTTGGTCATTGTGAATATTAAACAAAGGAAGCAGATGGATTCATGACAAAATTGTGTTTTTGGTGATGGTGATGTGTTTGTACATCTTACTTTACTAAACAGTCTTGCTGCTTACAATTATCTCTATCAATAATGAACTTGGACCAGTAGTTTCAGTGGAAAATGTTTATAAAAATTTACAAATTTTATGAAAATTGTTAAAAATTGACTATAAAGGACAATCACTCCTTAGGGACGACATCAAAAGTTCAATGAAGGATAAAAAACTTAATTCATATAGTTTTTTCACTGACCCCCCTACCCCCCTCTCAACTTAATTTGGGAAAAATTGATTGACCAATTAGGATGTATGTAAAATCGATGTCAATTTAAACAAAACTTGCAGCAGTTTGACCCCCACACCCCCAAACTATTTGAATTAAGTTTTTTTATCCTTCATTGATTTTTTGATGTCCCTTAGGGGGTCAATTGACCATTTCGGTCATGTTGACTTATTTGTTAATCTTACTTTGCTGACTGAACATTATTGCTGTTTACAGTTTATCTCTATCTATAATAATATTCAAGATAATAACCAAAAACAGCAAAATTTCCTTAAAATTATCGATTCAGGGGCAGCAACCCAACAACAGGTTGTCTGATACATCTGAAAATTTCAGGGCAGATAGATCTTGACCTGATAAACAATTTTACGCATGTCAGATTTGCTCTAAATGCTTTGGTTTTTGAGTTATAAGCCAAAAACTGCATTTTACTCCTATGTTCTATTTTTAGCTGTGGTGGCCATCTTGATTTGATGGCTGGGTCACCGGACACATTTTTTAAACTAGATACCCCAAAGATGATTGTGGCCAAGTTTGGATTAATTTGGCCAACAAGTTTCAGAGGAGATGATTTTTGTAAACGATAACCAAGATTTATGAAAAATGGTTAAAAATTAACGATAAAGGGCAATAACTCCTAAATGGGTCAACTAACCATTTCGGTCACTTGACTTGTTTGTAAATCTTACTTTGCTGAACATTATTGCTGTTTACAGTTTACCTCTATCTATAATAATATTCAAGATAATAACCAAAAACAGCAAAATTTCCTTAAAATTATTATTCAGGGGCAGCAATCCAACAATGGAATGTCCGATTCAACAGGGCAGATAGATCTTCACCTGATGAACAATTTTTTCCAGTCAGATTTGCTCTTAATGCTTTGGTTCTTGAGTTAAAAGCCAAAAACTGCATTTTACCCCTATTTTCTATTTTTAGCCATGGCGGCCATTTTGATTTGATGGTCGGGTCACATTTTTTAAACTAGATACCCGAAAGATGATTGTGGCCAAGTTTGGATTACTTTGGCCCAGTAGTTTCAGAGGAGAAGATTTTTGTAAAAGATAACTAAGATTTACGAAAAATGGTTTAAAATTGAATTTAAAGGGCAATAACTCTTAAAGGGTCAACTGACCATTTTGGTCACATTTTGGTCACGTTGACTTATTTGTTAATCTTACTTTGCTGAACATTATTGCTGTTTACAGATTATCTCTATCTATAATAATATTCAAGATAATAACCAAAAACAGCAAAATTTCCTGAAAATTACCAATTCAGGGGCAGCAACCCAACAACGGGTTGTCCGATTCATCTGAAAATTTCAGGGCAGATAAATGTTGACCTGATAAACAATTTTACCCCATGTCAGATTTGCTCTAAATGCTTTGGTTTTTGAGTTATAAGCCAAAAACTGCATTTTACCCCTATGCTCTATTTTTAGCCATGGTTTCATCCTCTGTAATATATAGCATTATAGTTCAAATTTGATTTCTCTTATGGGGATACGACACATTTTTTAAACTAAATACCCCAATGATGAGTGTGGCCAAGTTTGGTTTAATTTGGCCCAGTAGTTGCAGATGAGAAGATTTTTGTAAAAGTTAACAACGACGACGGACGACGGACGCAAATTGATGGGAAAAGCTCACTTGGCCCTGTGGGCCAGGTGAGCTAAAAAGGAAAACAAAATATGGGGGTCAATGTGCTTGTTTTAGCCAATGGAATTTTGGCAGGAAAATGTTATCTCTTGATTTTTCATAGCTTTATCATTGACCATGTTGACCAGTTAAAGTTCTCAAAAACTGTTAAAAAATAAATAAGATTTTATAAGACTTTTACAAATGGCTTATATCATACATGCAAAAGATTTATAAAAGAAACATTGGGGTCCATGGGCAAATGTTTTAAGGCATTCAAATGGATAAAACCAGAGGATTTCGAAAATCTGACAAAAATTCCAAAACATGACAAGTAAACATCCTTAAGGTCAATAACTCCTATGGTCCATTTTTTTTTGGTCAGGTTGACATTTTTAGATCATGTTTTTATTGATCTCTTCTGCTTTAAACAGTTTTTACATATCTCATAAAGTTTGTTTTTATAGAAAAGAAACAAAAAAAGAAAACAAGCATTTTGAGACTATTGCATTGCAAAACAGTCCCCCCCCCCCCCCCCCCTGTTAAAAATTCATTTTATCAAAACAAAATTATAATTAGATCTATTAATTGTCATGTTGTTAACTATATAACAAATATTACATCAATATCTTCAACCATGAGGGAATAAGATGTGGTAAACTGAGTACCTGCGTGAATCCCAAGAACCATAACTCTGCAAACTGATTATCAGAACCAAAATAACATTTGATCTTGAACTATAACTTGTCACGGTAACACTATGTACCAAATATCAAATCAATATCTTCAAGCATAATAAAAAAAAGCTTTTTGAAAAAATGATTATTTGCATGAATTTTTAAGTCCAAGGACAAAAACTCAGAACAAAATCATCAGTCCGGAATAAAATTCAAACTTGATCTGTAACTTGTCATGGTCAAACTATATACCAAATATCAAATCATAATCTTAAAGCATGACAAAAAAAAATGTGTGGAATACTGATTACTTGCTTGAAATTCCTACGTCAAAGGACGATAACTCTTCAAACTGTGTCGCTCACCTTGGTATATGTGAATATTAAACAAAAGAAGCAGAAAGATTTATGACAAAATTGTGTTTTGGTGATGGTGATGTGTTTGTACATCTTACTTTACTGAACATTCTTGCTGCTTACAATTATCTCTATCTATAATGAACTTGGCCCAGTAGTTTCAGTGGAAAATATTAATAAAAATTTACAAATTTTATGAAAATTGTTAAAAATTTACTATAAAGGACAATAACTCCTTAGGGGGTCAATTGACCATTCCAGTCATGTTGACTTATTTGTAAATCTTACTTTTCTAAACATTATTGCTGTTTACAGGTTATCTCTATCTATAATAGTATTCAAGATAATAACCAAAAACCACAAAATTTCCTTAAAAATTACCAATTTAGGGTCAGCAACCCAACAATTCATCTGAAAATTTCAGGGCAGATAGATCTTGACCTGACAAAACAATCTAACCCAATGTCAGATTTGCTCTAAATGCTTTAGTTTTTGAGTTATAAGCCAAAAAACGCACTTTTTCCCTATGTTCTATTTTTAGCCATGGTGGCCATCTTGGTTGATTGACCGGGTCACCGGACACATTTTTAAAACTAGATACCCCAATGATGATTGTGGCCATGTTTGGTAAAATTTAGCCTGGTAGTTTCAGAGGAGATTTTTGTAAAAGTTAACGAGGACGGACGCAGGACGACGACGACGCCGGACGCCAAGTGAAGGGAAAAGCTCACTTGGCCCTTTGGGCCAGGTGAGCTAAAAATCATCAGATAGATCTGTAATTTTGTCATGGTAAAACTATATATACCAAATATTAAATCAAAATCTTAAATATAAACTAGAAGCTCTCAAGAGCCTGTGTCGCTCACCTGTTACTGTATTTACTGATGTCGGTCATCTTGGTTGGTAGGTGGGGTCATTAGACACTTTTTTAAATAGATACCCAAGTAATGATTTTGGCCAAGTTTGTTTAAATTTGGCCCATAGTTTTAGAAAAGAATATTTTTGTACAAGTTACAAAAATGACGAAAAGATGTTCAATATTTTAGGGCAGCAACCCAACAACGAGTTGTCGGATTCATCTGAAAATTTGTGAGGGGATAGATCTTATTTTGATGGACATTAAAATCTTGAAAGATTTGCCCTAAATGTCTTAGTTTTAAAGATATAAATCAAAAACTGCATTTTACCACTATGTTCTAATTTTAGCCATGTCGGCCATTTTTTTTGGTAGGCGGGGTCATCGGACACATTTTTTAAACTATATACCACAATGATAATTGTGGCCAAGTTTGGTTAAATTTGGCCATGTAGTTTCAGAGAAGAAGATTTTTGTACAAGTTACAAAAAATGACGAAAAGTTGTTAAAAATTGACTATAATGGGCAATAACTCCTTAAGGGGTTGACTGACAATTTTGGTCATGTTGACTTATTTGTAGGTCTTACTTTGCTGAACATTATTGCTGTTTACAGTTTATCTCTATCTATAATAGTATTCAAGATAATAGCCAAAAACTGCAACATTTCCTTAAAAAAACCAATTCAGGGGCAGCAACCCAACAACAGGTTGTCCGATTCGTCTGAAAATTGCAGGGCAGATAGATCTTGACCTGATCAACAATTTTACCCCATGTCAGATTTGCTCTAAATGTTTTAGTTTCAAAAATATAAGCCAAAATATACATTTTACCCCTGTGTTCTATTTTTAGCCATGGAGGCCATCTTGGTTGGATGGCCAGGTCACCGGACACATTTTTTAAACTAGATACCCCAAGGATGATTGTGGCCAAGTTTGGTTAAATTTGGCCCAGTAGTTTCAGAGGAGAAGATTTTTGTAAAAGTTTACGGACGACGGACGACGGACGCCAAGTGATGAGAAAAGCTCACTTGACCTTTCAGGTCAGGTGAGCTAAAAAGATGATGTGGTATGATTGCCAATGAGATATTTGTTCTGCCTAACCAAAGTTCCACTAGAAAACTTTGTTATAAACAATTTCATAATATCTGTTCCTGTTTGGAAAAAAAATTCTATATCATTTATTTGGTTAGGAACATATACTGTTATATTTATTCCACTGGAAATAATATTCCAGAATACTTTTTCCATTTGGAACTTATATAATAAAGGAACTTCTATTTCAAGACAGGGACAACTCTTCACAAGAGACCAAATGACACAGAAATTAACAAATGTAGGTCACCATACAGCCTTCAACAATAAGCAAAGCTATAAAAGGCCCCAAAACGACAAATGTAAAACAATTCAAACAAAAAAACGAACGGCATAATTTCTGTAAAAAAAAATGAACGCAAAACAAATAGGTAACACAGCAACAAAAGACAACCACTGGATTACAGGCTCCTGACTTGGGACAGCAATACGAAAAAAATGTGTGGAAACCTAATTGCAGGAGTGAATTTAGGAAGTCATGCCACACGAAGAACACAAACTCACAACCTGAATGTTAAAAGCCTAGTGATAACTGAGAAGTCAACTAGGTAAGGATACTTGCAAAGTTTTACGAAGGCCAAGCCTAAAATACAATACAGTTATCTCCATTTTTAAGCATTCTACATAAAATTAAAAAAAAAAACACAGTTAATTGTCGACATACTGTCTGTGAAAGAATATCATATATCTAATTTAAAAAACTTGCTCTCGCCTCGTTCACTCTAGAATGAAATAGAAAACATCCATAACTTTTGTTGATTATTGAAGAAATCACATAACAATAAATTAGAGAATTGAAAAATGATGGCTTAGCTTGTTAAAGTCCTCAAATATATGATGTTGTCCAATCAAAATTGTGTTATCAGATAATTGCATTACAATTTGATTTTTTTTCAAGACTAATGTTTAATTGTTTAAAGATTTTTCTCCTGAAGAATCTTGGTTTTGCAGCATTTGTTTTCTTGGCTTTATATTTCTTTATATTTTGTAACTTATTTTCTACTTGAAACATTTGTAATTCAACACTATATGTGTACCTGTAAGTATTTCATCACTTCTTTATACTGTCTGTTCATCCATTTTGCTGCTAAGTCGTATGGAGTCTGACCCTGAAATACACGTATCAGATAAATCTTTATATTGCTTTCATCTTTTTTTATTACAAAGAAGATGTTTTTAACACATATCTTACAATTAGTAGCTGGGTGGTGTTTTATTTTATTTTTAAAGATGCTAACCATATCATTTTCGTTCATTAAAAATATCTCTTCAGACAACATTCACATTATTGTTCACAATTTTCTGAAGACTTCAAATAGGCTTTTAACTCTTTTTTTTAAAGGATATTAATAAATGCTTCATCTGTCCCCATTTGGTCTTGATTTGTTTGTCAGTTTAAAGAATGATAAATGCATCCTTATTTTTACACAAAGGGTGTGGGATATGGGGGGATTTCATCCTAATAACTATCTTTTTACATTTTTTGGACACATTATCATGACAGTTCTTTATATTCTTATATTATTCTCTATTCTTTATATTATTGTATCGAATTATTCTATTATTGTATCGAATTATTAATTATTCATTAACTGTTTGCCTATATCTCGAAAAACCCTCTACACCCTCCTGTATCTGTATAAACCCATTCACACCCTCCTGCATTAGTGTACCCATCCACAACCTTCTATATTTGTATACCCAATCCACATCCTCCTATACTTGTATACCCCATCCACATCCTCCTCTACCTGTATTCCCCACCCACACCCTCTAACATCTATCTAATATCTGTATACCCCTTCCCTTCCCTCCTATATCTGTATACCCCTTCCCTACCCTCCTATATCTGTAAAACCCCTCAACACCCTCCTATGTCTTTATACCCTATCCAAAGTCTCCTATATTTGAATAGCCCATCCACTGTTGAGATTGTCGCTGGAACGTAACATCCGTACTTTTGTACTTGTTCATTTTTTGACGTCATATTATCATGTGACAACTCCGTGGGTGGAAATACATTTGTTGTATATGAATATTGTTACGGGACGGGGGTGTCCCATAAGTAAAAGTTATTTATATAAGGTTAACACTGATTACTATATTATTGGTCAATTCTAGTATAGAACTGTCAACTCTGGTGCCGAGTTACAAACTAAGTTATACTGGTAGCGTAGCTTGCAAAACGGTTAATACAATGGTAGCGTAGCAGGCAAAACGGTTAAGGCACTGATCTAAATATGGTAGCACAGAAACTGATTAACATTGACTTACTAATTACATGTACAACAGACAACAAGATTAATCAAGCTTCACAATTTATTATATACAAACAATCAATACTATTACAAGCATTAATCCCATGAAAAACCACCAGATCACTTAATAAAATATACAGAGACCCCCCGTTTTGGTTTCGTTAATCGTTTGTCAACAACGTAGTAAGCGTAGTAAAACATCTAGGTCAATCATGGTTTGGTCCATTTATCCAACGGGGACGCAAAGGTACATGTATTGCATCGACTGCTGCACTTTTGGTTTGCTTTGCCTTTGGTAAGTTTCCTTGGTATGAGGAGTGACTGCCCTGGTAGCGGGCCGCAGTCTATCTGAAGACTGTTGTGCACTTGCTTTTATATCTCTGTCCCACCAATGTCTCGTGCCCCTATGGAGATGGTGGGCAAATTACGTTATGCTGATTGGATGCTGATCTCAGGTCATTAGGTCACTGACGTCAATAAACATAGTGATGCAAATGGCGGCGATCGGAATGTTGACATTCTGTCGAGTCGGGAAATGGACAAACGGGACTTATTTAAGCTTACTCTTAGCATGTATGGGCCCCGGTTACAATATTCGTGCCTTAAACTAATAAAATAACAAGGTAATAAAGCTGGAACATCTGAAATAAGGATAAACAGAAGGTGGGAACCGTCGTTCAGTCAAGGGGACCCCCCATGGTCAAACAGTGAATACGAACTCTATTCTATTATTCCCAGAGACCTTACTAACAATATTTACATACAATAACAATATGTAAGTATACACAATGTTCATTAAATGTCTTTGTATACGCGTTGGCTAACAGTAAACGACGAACGCGAAAACAGAAGTGTTTACTGAGTAGCCTGAAACAGTCGTATGTACAAACCTACAGCTTATACCCTAACCCGTAACAATGTAATGGCTAAACAGTTGTCTTTACAAACATTGCCTTAATTATCATCTATATACACATATATAGCACATATATAGCCCATACACACCCTTCTATATCTGTATATCCATCCACACCCTCTTATATCTGTATACCCCATCCTTACCCTCCTATATCTGTAAACCCCATCCACACCCTTCTCTATCTGTATAGTCCATACACACCTGCCTATATCTGTAACCCCATCCACACCCTTTTATATCTGTATATCCCATCCACACCCTTCTATATCTGTATATCCCATCCACACCCTCCTATATCTGTATACCCTATCCACACCCTCCTATATTTGTATACCCTATCCACACCCTCCTGTATCTGTATACCCCTTCCCTACCCTCCTATATCTGTATACCCAACACACCTCCTCCTATATCTATATGCCCCATCAACACCCTTCTATATCTGTATAGTCCATCCACACCCTCCTATATCTGTATACCCTATCAACACCCTCCTATGTCTGTATACCCTATCCACACCCTCCTATGTCTGTATACCCTATCCACACCCTCCTATATCTGTTTACCCTACCCACACCTTCCTATATATGTATCCCCCATCCATACCCTCCTATATCTGTATACCCTATCCACACCCTCCTATGTCTGTATACCCTATCCACACCCTCCTATGTCTGTATACCCTACCCACACCCTCCTATGTCTGTATACCCTATCCACACCCTCCTATGTCTGTATACCCTATCCACACCCTCCTATATCTGTATACCCTATCCACACCCTCCTATGTCTGTATACCCTATCCACACCTTCCTATGTCTGTATACCCTATCCACACCCTCCTATGTCTGTATACCCCATCCACATCCTCCCATATCTGTATACCTCATCCACACCCATTTATATCTGTATACCCTATCCACACCCTCCTACATCTGTATACCCTACCCACACCCTCCTATGTCTGTATACCCTATCCACACCCTCCTATGTCTGTATACCCTACCCACACCCTCCTATGTCTGTATACCCTATCCACACCCTCCTGTGTCTGTTTACCCTACCCACACCCTCCTATGTCTGTATACCCTATCCACACCCTCCTATGTCTGTATACCCTATCCACACCCTCCTATGTCTGTATACCCTATCCACACCCTCCTATGTCTGTATACCCTATCCACACCCTCCTATGTCTGTATACCCTATCCACACCCTCCTATGTCTGTATACCCTATCCACACCCTCCTATATCTGTATACCCCATCCACACCCATTTATATCTGTATACCCCATCCACACCCTACTACACCTGTATACACTATCCACCATCTATTTTTGTATACCCCATCCACACCCTCCTATATCTGTATACCCCATCCACTCTCTCCTATATCTGTATACCCTATCCACACCCTCATGTCTGTATACCCTATCCACACCCTCCTATATCTGTATACCCAATTCACACTCTCCTATATCTGTATACCCCATCCACTCTCTCCTATATCTGTATACCCTATCCACACCCTCCTGTCTGTATACCCTATCCACACCCTCCTATATCTGTATACCCAATTCACACTCTCCTATATCTGTATACCCTATCCACCATCTTTTATTTCTGTATACCCCATCCACATCCTCCTATATCTGTATACTCCATCCACACCCTCCTATATCTGTATACCCCATCCACTCTCTCCTATATCTGTATACCCTATCCACACCCTCCTGTCTGTATACCCTATCCACACCCTCCTATATCTGTATACCCAATTCACACTCTCCTATATCTGTATACCCTATCCACCATCTTTTATTTCTGTATACCCCATCCACATCCTCCTATATCTGTATACTCCATCCACACTCTCCTATATATGTATACCCCATCCACACTGTCCTATATCTGTTCCCAATCCACACCCTCCTTATACATGAATACTGAATCCACACCCTCCTATATCTGTATATTGTTATTTTACAGTATTTCATGGTTTTTAGTGTTTATATTGATATTGTATAAATTAGGAAATTAACAAATATGAAAACAGGAATTTGAAGAAATTTCCAGTTGTCATATGAGTATCTATTTCAAATAATTGAACTAAATTTTTTGAAACTGCCAATAATATGAAATAAATAGCCAATTTTTATTTCCCCTCTTTTGAATCATATAAATATTGTCTAGTTAATTTCTTGATTCAAAAAATTATCTGTCAATTCCCACCTCAAGTCTTTGTTTGCATCTGTTTAAACATTTAAAACACCATGAACGCATTCCTTAGAATATTTTGATACCAATTAATAATTTTGTTATAATTGTCAAGATAACAGATTGTTGTTTGACAGTTTATTTACACTGCTTTTAGTCCAATCTTATTGTTTATCCATACACATTTTTGAATAAAAATAAACATTTCTGGTACAACTAATCACCCAAAATGTGCAAGTGGTCTAATTAAAAGCATTAGATGTTGGGAGATTTTGGTAAAAATATTATGTTCATGTGTTTTATAGTAAAATTTAGCCATCCAAGTCTATAAAACATTTTCAAATTTTAAGTCCAATTTAAACGATCATATGACTTTTGATTATAGCCTTGAAAAAAAATCCATTTGACCAAACATATCTTATACATCTTTTTAATGATTCATTACTTAATAGTTGAACACTGGTCATATACTATAAAATATTACCTGACGTGTTGTAACTAAGGGACTGGCACGTCCTTGTTCTACTAGACATCTTGTGATCTGTAGATGTCCTCCCCGAGCAGCATGATGTAAAGCTGTTTCTCCAAGGATCTATAATATAACCAAATAACATGTAAATATTATGTACAATACTTTGTTATCAATATCAATAATATACATATATACAACATGTCCTACAACTGACATTTACACTTGTCTGATAAACTGGACAATGTTGTGTAATAAATATAAACAAAATATATATCACATGAATCAGTGGTCAAAACTGAATAAAATGACCAGTCAAACTTGTATTTATATTGTACATAAACATTAAATAAACATGTTTTGTTGTGAAATGTCAAAACTTCCATTAAACCTGATATCTTAAAAAAAAAAAAATTTCAAGAAATGTGTGAAATAATTATATCAATGGATTCAGTAGAACAAAACAAGTAAAATGAGACCCCACTTTATATAATTCTTACAAATATTTGTTCGTTAAAACTGTCTTATTAACAACAGGAATTAGTGTAGATTCAGTATAATCATTCATTTTAATAAAATATTTTTTTAAGAAACATGAAAAGGAGTAATATTTTCTGATTCAGAACAATAATACGAGTAAAATGAGACCCCACTTGATATAATTATTACAAATATTTGTTCATTAAAACTGTCTAATTAACAACATGATTTTGTGTAGATTAATAGTAATGTGATCAGACTAAGTAGATAACATACATCTGTGATGTCGATGTTACATCCTGTATCAATGAGGAGACTACAGATCTCCAGGTATCCATACCTGGCAGCCCTCATTAATGCTGTCTGTCCTACTAAACCCTGGAATAATACAACTGACATCAAAACTTGTCTGATAAACTGGACAATGTTGTGTAATAAATATAAACAAAATATATATCACATGAATCAGTGGTCAAAACTGAATACAATGACCAGTCACACTTGTATTTATATTGTATATAAACAATAAATGAACATGTTTATTTGTGAAATGTCAAAACTTCAATTAAACCTGATATCTTAAAAAAATATTTTTTTCAGGAAATATGTGAAATAACTATATCAATGAATTCAGTAGAACAAAACAAGTAAAATGAGACCCCACTTTATATGATTCTTACAGATATTTGTTTATTAAACCTGTCTAATTAACAACTGGAATTAGTGTAGATTCAGTATAATTATTCATTTTAATAAAATAATTTTTTTTAAGAAACATGAAAAGGAGTAATATTTTCTGATTCAGAACAATAATACGAGTAAAATGAGACCCCACTTTATATAATTATAACAAATATTTGTTCATTAAAACTGTCTAATTAACAACATGATTTTGTGTAGATTAATAGTAATGTGATCAGACTAAGTAGATAACATACTGTTGATGTGATGTCGATCTTACATCCTGTATCAATGAGGAGTCTACAGATCTCCAGGTGTCCAAACATGGCAGCAGACATTAATGCTGTCTCTCCATTATCCTGGAATAATACAACTGACATCAAAACTTGTCTGATAAACTGGACAATGTTGTGTAATAAATATAAACTATATATATATCACATGAATCAGTGGTCAAAACTGAATACAATGACCAGTCACACTTGTATTTATATTGTACATAAACAATAAATAAACATGTTTTGTTGTGAGATGTCAAAACTTCCATTAAACCTTATATCTTAAAAAAATATTTTTTCCAAGAAATGTGTGAAATAATTATATCAATGGATTCAGTAGAACAAAACAAGTAAAATGAGACCCCACTTTATATGATTCTTACAAATATGTGTTTGTTAAAACTGTCTGATTAACAACAGGAATTAATGTAGATTCAGTATAATTGTTCATTTTAATAAAATATTTTTTTTTAAGAAACATGAAAAGGATTAATATTTTCTAATTCAGAACAATAATACGAGTAAAATGAGACCCCACTTTATATAATTATTACAAATATTTGTTCATTAAACCTGTCTAATTAACAACATGATTTAGTGTAGATTAATAGTAATGTGATCAGACTAAGTAGATAACATACTGATGTGATATCGATCTTACATCCTGTATCAATGAGGAGTCTACAGATCTCCAGCTGTCCATTCCCGGCAGCAAACATTAATGCTGTCCATCCATCCTCCTGGAATAATACAACTGACATCAAAACTTGTCTGATAAACTGGACAATGTTGTGTAATAAATATAAACAAAATATATATCACATGAATCAGTGGTCAAAACTGAATAAAATGACCAGTCACACTTGTATTAATATTCTATATAAACAAACAATAAACAACATGTTTTTTTTGTGAGATGTCAAACTTTCATCAGAACTGTCATGTTAATTTTTTTTTTTTCGTTATTTTTAAGAAATGAATAAAATATTTACATCAATGGATTCATTACAAATCTCTGAGTAAAATGACATCTCACTTTATATAATTCTAACAAGTATTTGTTAATATAATGATTAAATCTGTCTGATTAACATGATTCAGAATAATGATCAATTTTTTAAAAAGTAACTTTTTCAAAGAAATATAAAAAATAGTTACATTTCCTGATTTAGTGCGAGTAGACAAACAAAATGAGACCCCACTTTATATGATTCTTACAAATATTTGTTGTCCATTAAACCAGTCTAATTAACAACATCATTTTGTATATATTAAGGAATGTGGTCAAAGTGAAGCAATAACATACATGTGTGATATTTGTTTTACACCCGCTGTAAAACCTTGGTGTCAAAAATGTTCTTGTAAATATTCAAAGTAAGAACTTTATCAACTATAATTCAAAACAAACAAAAACAATTAATGAGAGAGAAAAAATACCTTTATGCATTTTTTTTCTCTCACTAAAACTGTTAAATTAAAAACAGATTTTGATTTAATATCAAATTCAGTATAATGATATAAATATCAGTTTCCATACAGATATTATCATATTATGTTCTGAAGTAACATGTAGTTGTGTGTTTTATACTGGGAATGTACAATCTGTTAAGTTATGAAGTAACTTGTAGTTGTGTGTTTTATACTGCTGGTGTAAAATCTGTTATGTTCTGAAGTAATTTGTAGTTGTGTGTTCTATACTGCTGGTGTAAAATCTGTTAGGTTCTGAAGTAATTTGTAGTTGTGTGTTCTATACTGCTGGTTTAAAATCTGTTATGTTCTGAAGTAATTTGTAGTTGTGTGTTCTATACTGCTGGTGTACAATCTGTTAGGTTCTGAAGTAATTTGTAGTTGTGTGTTCTATACTGCTGGTTTAAAATCTGTTATGTTCTGAAGTAATTTGTAGTTGTGTGTTCTATACTGCTGGTGTACAATCTGTTATGTTCTGAAGTAATTTGTAGTTGTGTGTTCTATACTGCTGGTGTACAATCTGTTATGTTATGAAATAACTTGTAGTTGTGTGTTATATACTGCTGGTTTACCATCTGTTATGTTCTTAAGTAATTTGTAGTTGTGTGTTCTATACTGCTGGTGTAAAATCTGTTAGGTTCTGAAGTAATTTGTAGTTGTGTGTTCTATACTGCTGGTGTACAATCTGTTATGTTCTGAAGTAATTTGTAGTTGTGTGTTCTATACTGCTGGTGTACAATCTGTTATGTTATGAAAAAACTTGTAGTTGTGTGTTATATACTGCTGGTGTACAATCTGTTGTTATGAAATAACTTGTAGTTGTGTGTTATATACTGCTGGTGAAAAATCTGTTATGTTCTGAAGTAATTTGTAGTTGTGTGTTCTATACTGATGGTGAACAATCTGTTATGTTCTGAAGTAATTTGAAGCTGAATGTTTATACTGCTTATGAAAAATTTGTTATGTTCTGAAGTTACTTCTTGTTGTGTTTTATACTGCTCATGTACAATCTGTTATGTTCTGGAGTAACTTGAAGCTGTATGTTTATACTGATGTTTATACTGCGTATGAAAAATTTGTTATGTCCTGAAGTAACTTGTAGTTATGGGTCTTATACTGCTTATGTAAAATTTTGTATGTTCTGAAGTAACTTTTTGTTGTGTGTTTTATACTGCTTATGTACAATGTTATTTCTGAAGAAACTTGTAGTTGTGTGTTTTATATTGCTGGTGTACAATCTGTTATGTTCTAAAGTAACTTGTGGTTGTGTGTTTTATACTGCTGGTGTACAATCTGTTATGTTCTGAAGTAACATGTATTTGTATGTTTTATACTGCTAATGTACAATCTGTTATGTTCTGAAGAAACTTGTAGTTGTGTGTTTTATACTGTTGGTGTACAATCTGTTATGTTCTGAAGTAACTTGTAGTTGTGAGTTTTATACTGCTGGTGTACAATCTGTTCTGTTCTGAAGTAACTTGCAGTTGTGTATTTTATACTGCTGGTGTACAATCTGTTTTGTTCTGAAGAAACTTGTAGTTGTGTGTTTTTTACTATTTATGTACAATCTGTTCTGTTCTGAAGTAACTTGCAGTTGCGTGTTTTATCCTGCTGGTGTACAATCTGTTATGTTCTGAAGTAACTTGCAGTTGTGATTTTTATACTGATGGTGTACAATCTGTTCTGAAGTAACTTGCAGTTGTGTCTTCACTACTGCTGGTGTACAATCTGTTCTGTTCTGAAGTAACTTGTAGTTGTGTGTTCTATACTGCTGGTGTACAATCTGTTATGTTCTGAAGTAACTTGTAGTTGTGTGTTTTGTACTGCTTATGAACAATCTGTTATGTTATGAAGTAATTTTTAGTTGTGTGTTCTATACTGCTGGTGTACAATCTGTTATGTTCTGAAGTAATTTGCAGTTGTGTGTTCTATACTGCTGGTGTACAATCTGTCATGTTCTGAAGTAATTTTTAGTTGTGTGTTCTATACTGCTGGTGTACAATCTGTTAGGTTCTGAAGTAATTTGTAGTTGTGTGTTCTATACTGCTGGTGTACAATCTGTTATGTTCTGAAGTAATTTGTAGTTGTGTGCTCTATACTGCTGGTGTACAATCTGTTATGTTCTTAAGTAATTTGAAGCTGAATGTTTATACTGCTTATGAAAAATTTGTTATGTTCTGAAGTTACTTCTTGTTGTGTTTTATCCTGCTTATGTACAATTTTATGTCCTGAAGACACTTGTAGTTGTGTGTTATATATTGCTAGTGTACAATCTGTTATGTTCTGAAGGAATTTGTAGTTGTGTGTTCTATACTGCTTATGTAAAATCTATGATGTTCTGAATTAATTTGTAGTTGTGCGTTCTATACTGCTGGTGTAAAATCTGTTAGGTTCTGAAGTAATTTGTTGTTGTGTGTTCTATACTGCTGGTGTACAATCTGTTATGTTCTGAAGTAATTTGTAGTTGTGTGCTCTATACTGCTGGTGTACAATCTGTTATGTTCTTAATAATTTGAAGCTGAATGTTTATACTGCTTATGAAAAATTTGTTATGTTCTGAAGTTACTTCTTGTTGTGTTTTATCCTGCTTATGTACAATTTTATATCCTGAAGAAACTTGTAGTTGTGTGTTATATATTACTAGTGTACAATCTGTTATGTTCTGAAGGAATTTGTAGTTGTGTGTTCTATACTGCTGGTGTAAAATCTATGATGTTCTGAAGTAATTTGTAGTTGTATGTTCTATACTGCTGGTGTAAAATCTGTTATGTTCTGAAGTAATTTGTAGTTGTGTGTTCTATACTGCTGGTGTACAATCTGTTATGTTCTGAGGTAACTTGAATTTGTGTTTTCTATATTACTCATGTACAATCTGTTATGTTCTGAAGTAATTTGTAGTTGTGTGTTCTATACTGATGGTGAACAATCTGTTATGTTCTCAAGTAACTTGTAGTTGTGTGTTTTATACTGCTTATGAACAATCTGTTATGTTATGAAGTAACTTGTAGTTGTGTGTTTTATACTGCTGGTGCACAATCTGTTATGTTTTGGAGTAACTTGAAGCTGTATGTTTATACTGCTTGTGCAAAATTTGTTATGTTCTGAAGTTACTTCTTGTTGTGTGTTTTATACTGCTTATGTACAATTTTAAATTCTGAAGAAACTTGTAGCTGTGTGTTTTATACTGCTGGTGTACAATCTGTTATGCTTTGAAGAAACTCATAGTTGTTTGTCATATACTGCTGGTGTACAATCTGTTATGTTCTGAAGTAATTTGTAGTTATGTGTTTTATACTGCTTATGTACAATCTGTTATGTTCTGGAGTAATTTGTAGTTGTGTGTTCTATACTGCTGGTGTACAATCTGTTATGTTCTGGAGTAATTTGTAGTTGTGTGTTCTATACTGCTGGTGTAAAATCTGTTATAGTCTGAAGTAATTTGTAGTTGTCTGTTCTGTACTGATGGCGTATAATCTGTTATGTTCTGAAGTAACTTGTAGTTGTGTGTTTTTTTACTGCTAATGTACAGTCTATAATGTTCTGAAGTAACTTAAAATTGTGTGTTTTATACTGCTTATGTGCAACCTGTTCTGTTCTAAAGTAACTTGCAGTTGTATGTTTTTAACTACTTATGTTCAATCTGTTATGTTCTATGTTATGGTTATGTTCTAAAGTAACTTGTTGTCGTGTGTTTATGTACAATATTCAATATTTTGAAGTAACTTGTAGTTTTATACTGTTTTACTGTTGTTTATTTTTAAGTAACTTTTAGTTTTATACTGTTTTACTGTGCTATATTTTGAAGTAACTTGTAGTAATATTTTGTGTGTTTTATATTGTATATGTACAATATCATGTATGTGAAGTTACTTGTAGTTTTACACTGTTTTACTGTACTTCATTATTAAGTAACTTGTAGTTTTACACTGTTTTACTGTGCTTTATTTTTAAGTAACTTGTAGTTTTACACTGTTTTACTGTGCTTTATTTTTAAGTAACATGTAGTTTTACACTGTTTTACTGTGCTTTATTTTTAAGTAACTTGTAGTTTTACACTGTTTCACTGTACACTATTTTTAAGTAACTTGTAGTTTTACACTGTATTACTGTGCTCTATTTTTAAGTAACTTGTAGTTTTACAGTTTCACTGTACACTATTTTTAAGTAACTTGATGTTTTACACTGTTTCACTGTACACTATTTTTAAGTAACTTGTAGTTTTACACTGTTTCACTGTGCTCTATTTTTAAGTAACTTGTAGTTTTACACTGTTTTACTGTGCTTTGATTTTAAGTTACTTGTAGTTTTACACTGTTTTACTGTTCTCTAATTCTAAGTAACTTGTAGTTTTACACTGTTTTACTGTGCTCTATTTTTAAGTAACATGTAGTTTTACACTGTTTTACTGTGCTTTAGTTTTAAATAACTTGTAGTTTTACACTGTTTCACTGTGCTTTATTTTTAAGTAACTTGCAGTTTTACACTGTTTCACTGTACACTATTTTTAAGTAACTTGTAGTTTTACACTGTTTCACTGTACACTATATTTAAGTAACTTGTAGTTTTACACTGTTTCACTGTACACTATTTTTAAGTAACTTGTAGTTTTACACTGTTTCACTGTACACTATATTTAAGTAACTTGTAGTTTTACACTGTTTCACTGTGCTTTGATTTTAAGTAACTTGTAGTTTTACACTGTTTCACTGTACACTATTTCTAACTAGTAACTTGCAGTTTTACACTGTTTCACTGTACACTATTTTTAAGTAACTTGTAGTTTTACACTGTTTCACTGTACACTATATTTAAGTAACTTGTAGTTTTACACTGTTTCACTGTACACTATTTTTAAGTAACTTGTAGTTTTACACTGTTTTACTGTGCTTTATTTTTAAG
Organism: Mytilus trossulus; assembly: GCF_036588685.1. Taxonomy (NCBI): domain Eukaryota; kingdom Metazoa; phylum Mollusca; class Bivalvia; order Mytilida; family Mytilidae; genus Mytilus; species Mytilus trossulus. The sequence continues at coordinate 700,056 of NW_026963322.1, forward strand.
TAACATGTAGTTTTACACTGTTTTACTGTGCTTTATTTTTAAGTAACTTGTAGTTTTACACTGTTTCACTGTACACTATTTTTAAGTAACTTGTAGTTTTACACTGTATTACTGTGCTCTATTTTTAAGTAACTTGTAGTTTTACAGTTTCACTGTACACTATTTTTAAGTAACTTGATGTTTTACACTGTTTCACTGTACACTATTTTTAAGTAACTTGTAGTTTTACACTGTTTCACTGTGCTCTATTTTTAAGTAACTTGTAGTTTTACACTGTTTTACTGTGCTTTGATTTTAAGTTACTTGTAGTTTTACACTGTTTTACTGTTCTCTAATTCTAAGTAACTTGTAGTTTTACACTGTTTTACTGTGCTCTATTTTTAAGTAACATGTAGTTTTACACTGTTTTACTGTGCTTTAGTTTTAAATAACTTGTAGTTTTACACTGTTTCACTGTGCTTTATTTTTAAGTAACTTGCAGTTTTACACTGTTTCACTGTACACTATTTTTAAGTAACTTGTAGTTTTACACTGTTTCACTGTACACTATATTTAAGTAACTTGTAGTTTTACACTGTTTCACTGTACACTATTTTTAAGTAACTTGTAGTTTTACACTGTTTCACTGTACACTATATTTAAGTAACTTGTAGTTTTACACTGTTTCACTGTGCTTTGATTTTAAGTAACTTGTAGTTTTACACTGTTTCACTGTACACTATTTCTAACTAGTAACTTGCAGTTTTACACTGTTTCACTGTACACTATTTTTAAGTAACTTGTAGTTTTACACTGTTTCACTGTACACTATATTTAAGTAACTTGTAGTTTTACACTGTTTCACTGTACACTATTTTTAAGTAACTTGTAGTTTTACACTGTTTTACTGTGCTTTATTTTTAAGTAACATGTAGTTTTACACTGTTTTACTGTGCTTTATTTTTAAGTAACTTGTAGTTTTACACTGTTTCACTGTACACTATTTTTAAGTAACTTGTAGTTTTACACTGTTTTACTGTACACTATTTTTAATTAACTTGTAGTTTTACACTGTTTTACTGTGCTCTATTTTTAAGTAACTTGTAGTTTTACACTGTTTCACTGTGCTTTATTTTTAAGTAACTTGTAGTTTTACACTGTTTTACTGTACACTATTTTTAAGTAACTTGTAGTTTTACACTGTTTTACTGTGCTCTATTTTTAAGTAACTTGTAGTTTTACACTGTTTTACTGTGCTCTATTTTTAAGTAACTTGTAGTTTTACACTGTTTTACTGTCCTTTATTTTTAAGTAACTTGTAGTTTTACACTGTATTACTGTGCTCTATTTTTAAGTAACTTGTAGTTTTACAGTTTCACTGTACACTATTTTTAAGTAACTTGATGTTTTACACTGTTTCACTGTACACTATTTTTAAGTAACGTTTCACTGTGCTTTATTTTTAAGTAACTTGTAGTTTTACACTGTTTTATTGTGCTCTATTTTTAAGTAACTTGTAGTTTTACACTGTTTTACTGTCCTTTAGTTTTAAGTAACTTGTAGTTTTACACTGTTTTACTGTACACTATTTTTAAGTAACTTGTAGTTTTACACTGTTTTACTGTACACTATTTTTCAAGTAACTTGTAGTTTTACACTGTTTCACTGTACACTATTTTTAACTAGTAACTTGTAGTTTTACACTGTTTCACTGTACACTATTTTTAACTAGTAACTTGTAGTTTTACACTGTTTCACTGTACACTATTTTTAAGTAACTTGTAGTTTTACATTGTTTCACTGTACACTATTTTTAAGTAACTTGTAGTTTTACATTGTTTCACTGTACACTATTTTTAAGTAACTTGTAGTTTTACACTGTTTCACTGTACACTATTTTTAAGTAACTTGTAGTTTTGTGTCTTTTATTGTACATGTACCAGAAGACGATGTATCTTAAAATGATTTTTCTATGAAGTATTAAATTAAGGTAGTTTTGAATGTGACTATTTTACTTACATCTTGATAATCAATGTCTGCACCATTCTGTAGACATACTTTTAAGGCTTCTATACCTCCAGTAATAGCAGCTGTAAAAAGTTTCTGTAAGTATAATATAGAAATTACATTTAACCTTGATAATCAATGTCTGCACCATTCTGTAGACATAATTTTAAGGCTTCTATGTCTCCATCACTAGCAGCTGTAATAAGTTTCTGTAAGTAAAACATGAATTTTAAATTTAATAAATTGTATTAAATAATTGCTGTTAATTTAACTAAACAAAGGCAAGGGGAGAGAACTTCTGTATTGTTTATTTTTTATTTTGAAAAATTGTCCATTTTTTTTACTAATAACTGTATAGACTTAAGGGTTACATATTTGACATTGTAATCAAGGATTCTGAAGGTACTACATAAATAAAACACTGTCTACTACTGGAAAGAAGTTTACAGAGTATACACTCATACTTAGAAAAATATTCGATAAATTTCTTACTGAAAAAACTTTAAATTGCATTTTTGTTTGTCATCAGTTACTCAATACATATTCAATTTTTTTTATGTAACTAAACTGCCACTCAGTATTGTATGATAATAAGCAGAGTCTTCCCTTGTAAGTTATTGACACACTAACCTCAGACAATATATATTAAACTTACTAGGAAATCTGCATGTGTGCAAGTGTCAACTGTGTATAGTGTACAAGATAAGACAATTAATTTAGTGTCACCAGTCTTATGAGTAGAAGATAAGACAAGTAAGTGTCACCTGTGTAACGAGTAGAAGATCAGACGATCAAGTGTCACCCGTGTAAAGTGTACAAGATAAGACAATTAATTTAGTGTCAACCGTCTTATGAGTAGAAGATAAGACAAGTAAGTGTCACCTGTGTAATGATAAGAAGATAAGACGATCAAGTGTCATCCATATAATGAGTAGAAGATAAAATGATCAAGTGTCACCTGTGTAATGAGAAGAAGATAAGACAATCAAGTGTCACCTGTGTAATGAGAAGAAGATAAGTCAATTAATTAAGTGTCACCTGTGTAATGAGTAGAAGATAAAACAACCAAGTGTCATCCATATAATGAGTAGAAGATAGGAAAATCAAGTGTCACCTGTGTAATGAGTAGAAGATAAAACAATCAAGTGTCACCCATGTAATGAGTAGAAGATAAGACGATTAAGTGTCACCCGTGAAATGAGTAAAAGATAAGACAATTAATTGTCACTCATGTTAGGAGTAGATGATAAGTCGATTAAGTGTTACCTGTGATATGAGTAGAAGATAAGACAATCAAGTGTCACCTGTGTAATGAGTAGAAGATAAAACAATCAAGTGTCATCCATATAATGAGTAGAAGATAAAACCATCAAGTGTCACCCATGTAATGAGTAGAAGATAAGACGATCAAGTGTCACCTGTGTAATGAGAAGAAGATAAGACAAGCAAGTGTCACCTGTGTAATGAGAAGAAGATAAGTCAATTAATTAAGTGTCACCTGTGTAATGAGTAGAAGATAAAACAACCAAGTGTCATCCATATAATGAGTAGAAGATAGGAAAATCAAGTGTCACCTGTGTAATGAGTAGAAGATAAAACAATCAAGTGTCACCCATGTAATGAGTAGAAGACAAGACGATTAAGTGTCACCCGTGAAATGAGTAGAAGATAAGACAATTAATTGTCACTCATGTTAGGAGTAGAAGATAAGTCGATTAAGTGTTACCCGTGATATGAGTAGAAGATAAGACAATCAAGTGTCACCCTTGTAATGAGTAGAAGATAAGTCAATTAATTAAGTGTCACCTGTGTAATGAGTAGAAGATAAAACAATCAAGTGTCATCCATATAATGAGTAGAAGATAAAACGATCAAGTGTCACCCATGTAATGAGTAGAAGATAAGACAATCAAGTGTCACCTGTGTAATGAGTAGAAGATAAGTCAACTAATTAAGTGTCACCTGTGTAATGAGTAGAAGATAAGACAATCAAGTGTCACCTGTGTAATGAGTAGAAGATAAGACAAGTAAGTGTCACCCGTGAAATGAGTAGAAGATAAGACAATTAAGTGTCATCCATATAATGAGTAGAAGATAAAACGATCAAGTGTCACCCATGTAATGAGTAGAAGATAAGACGATCAAGTGTCACCTGTGTAATGAGAAGAAGATAAGACAATCAAGTGTCACCTGTGTAATGAGAAGAAGATAAGTCAATTAATTAAGTGTCACCTGTTTAATGAGTAGAAGATAAAACAACCAAGTGTCATCCATATAATGAGTAGAAGATAGGAAAATCAAGTGTCACCTGTGTAATGAGTAGAAGATAAAACAATCAAGTGTCACCCATGTAATGAGTAGAAGACAAGACGATTAAGTGTCACCCGTGAAATGAGTAGAAGATAAGACAATTAATTGTCACTCATGTTAGGAGTAGAAGATAAGTCGATTAAGTGTTACCCGTGATATGAGTAGAAGATAAGACAATCAAGTGTCACCCTGGTAATGAGTAGAAGATAAGTCAATTAATTAAGTGTCACCTGTGTAATGAGTAGAAGATAAAACAATCAAGTGTCATCCATATAATGAGTAGAAGATAAAACGATCAAGTGTCACCCATGTAATGAGTAGAAGATAAGACAATCAAGTGTCACCTGTGTAATGAGTAGAAGATAAGACAAGTAAGTGTCACCCGTGAAATGAGTAGAAGATAAGACAATTAAGTGTCACCCATGTAATGAGTAGAAGATAAGACAATCAAGTGTCACCCATGTAATGAGTAGAAGATAAGTCAACTAATTAAGTGTCACCTGTGTAATGAGTAGAAGATAAGACAATCAAGTGTCACCCGTGTAATGAGTAGAAGATAAGACAAGTAAGTGTCACCCGTGAAATGAGTAGAAGATAAGACAATTAAGTGTCACCCATGTAATGAGTAGAAGATAAGACAATCAAGTGTCACCCGTGTAATGAGTAGAAGATAAGTCATTTAATTAAGTGTCACTTGTGTAATGAGTAGAAGATAAGATAATCAAGTGTCACCCGTGTAATGAGTAGAAGATAAGACAAGTAAGTGTCACCCGTGAAATGAGTAGAAGATAAGACAATCAAGTGTCACCCATGTAATGAGTAGAAGATAAGACAATTAAGTGTCACCCATGTAATGAGTAGAAGATAAGACAATTAATTGTCACTCATGTTATAAGTAGAAGATAAGACAATCAAGTGTCACCCTTGTAATGAGTAGAAGATAAGTCAATTAATTAAGTGTCACCTGTGTAATGAGTAGAAGATAAGACGATCACGTGTCACCTGTGTAATGAGTAGAAGATAAAACAATCAAGTGTCACCTATGTAATGAGTAGAAGCTAAGACGATCAAGTGTCACCTGTGTAATGAGTAGAAGATAAAACAATCAAGTGTCACCCATGTAATGAGTAGAAGATAAGACAATCAAGTGTCACCCGTGATATGAGTAGAAGATAAGACAATTAATTGTCACTCATGTTATGAGTAGAAGATAAGTCGATTAAGTGTTACCCGTGATATGAGTAGAAGATAATACAATTAATTGTCACTCATGTTATAAGTAGAAGATAAGACAATTAATTGTCACTCATGTTATGAGTAGAAGATAAGTCGATTAAGTGTCACTCGTGTAATGAGTAGAAGATAAGTCAATTAATTAAGTGTCACCGGTGTAATGAGTAGATGATAAGACGATCAAGTGTCACCCATGTTATGAGTAAAAGATAAGTCAATTAATTAAGTGTCACCTGTGTAATGAGTAGAAGATAAGACGATCAAGTGTCACCTGCGTAATGAGAAGAAGATAAAACAATCAAGTGTCACCCGTGTAATGAGTAGAAGATAAGATGATCAAGTGCCACTTGTGTTATGAGTAGAAGATAAGATGATTAAGTGCCACTTGTGTTATGAGTAGAAGATAAGATGATCAAGTGCCACTTGTGTTATGAGTAGAAGATAAGATGATTAAGTGCCACTTGTGTTGTGAGTAGAAGATAAGATGATCAAGTGCCACTTGTGTTATGAGTAGAAGATAAGATGATTAAGTGCCACTTGTGTTTTGAGTAGAAGATAAGATGATTAAGTGTCACCTGTGTTATGAGTAGAAGATAAGATGATCAAGTGCCACTTGTGTTATGAGTAGAAGATAAGATGATTAAGTGCCACTTGTGTTATGAGTAGAAGATAAGATGATCAAGTGCCACTTGTGTTATGAGTAGAAGATAAGATGATTAAGTGCCACTTGTGTTTTGAGTAGAAGATAAGATGATTAAGTGCCACTTGTGTTGTGAGTAGAAGATAAGATGATCAAGTGCCACTTGTGTTATGAGTAGAAGATAAGATGATTAAGTGCCACTTGTGTAATGAGTAGAAGATAAGATGATCAAGTGTCACCTGTGTTATGAGTAGAAGATAAGATGATTAAGTGCCACTTGTGTTTTGAGTAGAAGATAAGATGATCAAGTGCCACTTGTGTTATGAGTAGAAGATAAGATGATTAAGTACCACTTGTGTTTTGAGTAGAAGATAAGATGATTAAGTGCCACTTGTGTTGTGAGTAGAAGATAAGATGATCAAGTGCCACTTGTGTTATGAGTAGAAGATAAGATGATTAAGTGCCACTTGTGTAATGAGTAGAAGATAAGACGATCAAGTGTCACCCTCGTAATGAGTAGAAGATAAGATGATCAAGTGCCACTTGTGTTATGAGTAGAAGATAAGATGATTAAGTGCCACTTGTGTTATGAGTAGAAGATAAGATGATCAAGTGCCACTTGTGTTATGAGTAGAAGATAAGATGATTAAGTGCCACTTGTGTTGTGAGTAGAAGATAAGATGATCAAGTGCCACTTGTGTTATGAGTAGAAGATAAGATGATTAAGTGCCACTTGTGTTTTGAGTAGAAGATAAGATGATTAAGTGTCACCCTCTTAATGAGTAGAAGATAAGATGATTAAGTGTTACCCATGTAATGAGTAGAAGATAAGATGATTAAGTGTCACCCATGTAATGAGTAGAAGATAAGAAGATCAAGTGTCACCCATGTAATGAGTAGAAGATAAGATGATTAAGTGTTACCCATGTAATGAGTAGAAGATAAGATGATTAAGTGTCACCCTCGTAATGAGTAGAAGATAAGATGATCAAGTGTCACCCATGTAATGAGTAGAAGATAAGATGATTAAGTGACACCCATGTAATGAGTAGAAGATAAGATGATTAAGTGTCACCCATGTAATGAGTAGAAGATAAGATGATCAAGTGTCACCCATGTAATGAGTAGAAGATAAGATGATTAAGTGTCACCCATGTAATGAGTAGAAGATAAGACGATCAAGTGTCACCCATGTAATGAGTAGAAGATAAGATGATTAAGTGTCACCCATGTAATGAGTAGAAGATAAGATGATCAAGTGTCACCCATGTAATGAGTAGAAGATAAGATGATTAAGTGTCACCCATGTAATGAGTAGAAGATAAGATGATCAAGTGTCACCCATGTAATGAGTAGAAGATAAGATGATTAAGTGTCACCCATGTAATGAGTAGAAGATAAGATGATTAAGTGTCACCCATGTAATGAGTAGAAGATAAGATGATCAAGTGTCACCCATGTAATGAGTAGAAGATAAGACGATCAAGTGTCACCCATGTAATGAGTAGAAGATAAGATGATTAAGTGTCACCCATGTAATGAGTAGAAGATAAGATGATTAAGTGTCACCCATGTAATGAGTAGAAGATAAGATGATCAAGTGTCACCCATGTAATGAGTAGAAGATAAGACGATCAAGTGTCACCCATGTAATGAGTAGAAGATAAGACGATCAAGTGTCACCCATGTAATGAGTAGAAGATAAGACGATCAAGTGTCACCCATGTAATGAGTAGAAGATAAGATGATTAAGTGTCACCCATGTAATGAGTAGAAGATAAGATGATTAAGTGTCACCCATGTAATGAGTAGAAGATAAGATGATCAAGTGTCACCCATGTAATGAGTAAAAGATAAGATGATTAAGTGTCACCCATGTAATGAGTAGAAGATAAGACGATCAAGTGTCACCCATGTAATGAGTAGAAGATAAGATGATTAAGTGTCACCCATGTAATGAGTAGAAGATAAGACGATCAAGTGTCACCCATGTAATGAGTAGAAGATAAGATGATTAAGTGTCACCCATGTAATGAGTAGAAGATAAGATGATTAAGTGTCACCCATGTAATGAGTAGAAGATAAGATGATCAAGTGTCACCCATGTAATGAGTAGAAGATAAGATGATTAAGTGTCACCCATGTAATGAGTAGAAGATAAGATGATTAAGTGTCACCCATGTAATGAGTAGAAGATAAGATGATCAAGTGTCACCCATGTAATGAGTAGAAGATAAGACGATCAAGTGTCACCCATGTAATGAGTAGAAGATAAGACGATCAAGTGTCACCCATGTAATGAGTAGAAGATAAGACGATCAAGTGTCACCCATGTAATGAGTAGAAGATAAGATGATTAAGTGTGACCCGTGTAATGAGTAGAAGATAAGACAATCAAGTGTGACCCATGTAATGAGTAGAAGATAAGACAATTAAGTGTGACCCGTGTAATGAGTAGAAGATAAGACGAGCAAGTGTCTCCTGTGTAATGAGTAGAAGATAAGATGATTAAGTGTCACCCATGTAATGAGTAGAAGATAAGATGATCAAGTGTCACCCATGTAATGAGTAGAAGATAAGATGATTAAGTGTCACCCATGTAATGAGTAGAAGATAAGATGATTAAGTGTCACCCATGTAATGAGTAGAAGATAAGATGATCAAGTGTCACCCATGTAATGAGTAGAAGATAAGACGATCAAGTGTCACCCATGTAATGAGTAGAAGATAAGACGATCAAGTGTCACCCATGTAATGAGTAGAAGATAAGACGATCAAGTGTCACCCATGTAATGAGTAGAAGATAAGATGATTAAGTGTGACCCGTGTAATGAGTAGAAGATAAGACAATTAAGTGTGACCCATGTAATGAGTAGAAGATAAGACAATTAAGTGTGACCCGTGTAATGAGTAGAAGATAAGACGAGCAAGTGTCTCCTGTGTAATGAGTAGAAGATATGACAATCAAGTGTGACCCATGTAATGAGTAGAAGATAAGACAATTAAGTGTGACCCGTGTAATGAGTAGAAGATATGACAATCAAGTGTGACCCGTGTAATGAGTAGAAGATAAGACAATCAAGTGTGACCCGTGTAATGAGTAGAAGATAAGACAATTAAGTGTGACCCGTGTAATGAGTAGAAGATAAGACGAGCAAGTGTGACCCGTGTAATGAGTAGAAGATATGACAATTAAGTGTCACCCGTGTAATGAGTAGAAGATAAGACAATCAAGTGTGACCCGTGTAATGAGTAGAAGATAAGACGAGCAAGTGTGACCCATGTAATGAGTAGAAGATATGACAATCAAGTGTGACCCGTGTAATGAGTAGAAGATAAGATGATCAAGTGTCACCCGTGTAATGAGTAGAAGATATGACAATCAAGTGTGACCCGTGTAATGAGTAGAAGATAAGACAATTAAGACGATATCTGCTATAGTTATTAACAACACCTTAGTTGGTCAAATGTTGTGAGTCACCATGCTTTGTCCCGGTTTTTTTTTTTTTTGTTTGATCTGTTTTCTTCGAAAAAGTAGTTTTGTAGTTCGCCTAGAATTCTACTAGTTTTTATCTCAAATTACCACTTACTTGTATCTAATTGTACAATAATGGGGAACAAAACCACACAAGGAGACTATTAGGTAAATCTTACCTTATTCCAATCCTCCATTATATTCTAAAAATAGAAAAGAAAAATTATATTCAATATATACTGTTGAGTTATCATTGAGGTACATGTATTATAGTTACTGCCAATTAAAAATACATGATCATTATTGGATGTAATATACTGACCTAATATTTTTATATATGAATGTGACCTACCGAATTAGACTATTTACCGGATTTGTAATCACATAAGCAACACGACGGGTGCCACATGTGGAGCAGGATCTGCTTACCCTTCGGGAGCACCTGGGATCACCCCTAGTTTTTGTTGGGGTTCCTGTTGTTTATTCTTTAGTTTTCTATGTTGTGTCATGTGTACTACTGTTTTTCTGTTTTGTTTTTTTTTCATTTTTAGCCATGACGTTGTCAGTTTGTTTTAGAGTTATGAGTTTGACTGTCCCTTTGGTATCTTTCGTCCCTCTTTTAGATACTAATTTTAATTGATTAATAATAGCATTGAAACAGTGATTTATCTCAACTTTTCTGCACTATTAGAAGTTAATGAACTGAACTCAAAACCTTGACGATCTAATCACATACCTAAATGAGGTTCAGATGTAGTCTACAAGCAGGGTGTGACCTTTTCCATTGAACATCAGAACATCTATTGCACTTTCCCAGACCTGAAAATGTCAAAAGTTTTATTTAACAGCATTATAACACATATAAAGAACAATATTAAATATCATATTGCAGCTTCTCGAAACACTGTCTATAATCAACTAGACCATTCACATTAATTTCAATTTTTTTTTATTCCGTATGTGCCTGTCGAAAAGATCGGACCTATAACGTAGTGGATTTAGTTAATATTTGTGCACCATATTTGTTTTTCCTTTATTGTTGTAGTAGGCTGTTGATTTTTTTTCTTTTGAAATGTTTCACATTTTATCATAGCAAGGCTATTTATAGATGATTATATGGTATGGGTTTTGCTCATTGTTGAAGGCTGTTGGACAGCCTGTAATTGTTTATATCTTTGTCCTACGGTCTAGGAATATTTGCTTCATTGTTAATCATACCACACCTCCTAATTATCATATGGTATGGGTTTTGCTCCTTGTTGAAGACTGTTGGACAGCCTGTAATTGTTTAAATATTTGTCCTATGGTCTAGGAATAATTGCTTCATTGTTAATCATACCACACCTCCTAATTATCATATGGTATGGGTTTTGCTCATTATGGAAGGCTTTTGGACAATCTGTAATTGTTTTTATATTTGTCCTATGGTCCAGGAATAATTGTATCATTTTTATGTTAAACCCCATCTCCTTATTTTTTTTATATACAATAAAATGATCTAATGATCAGAGATACCTTCTCCCTCTTAACATACTTAATGTACTCACAGGATTGAAGCTTGAAATTTTTTTCTATTAGTAAGTTTTACAATTTGCCTAAAAGTATGTTAAGTCTTGTACCATTTCAATTTTCAAGTGAAAGATCCTCCTCAAGAAATTCCATGGTCCTGAAATAAGTACTTACGTAACAGATTGTAGGAAATGGACCTTTGTTTTCCAAAATTCAAAGGTTCTCTCACAGAAATGGGAGGTCCCTGACAATTGGTAACACACTAATTTAAAACTATGAAAAGTAAAGTAAGAATAATGTAATGGTGTCTTATATTGCCATATTTAATGTTGTTGCTTAGTCCTATATATTGACCTGATTGACCTGTACACATCTCCTATATATTGACCTTTACACATCTCCTATACCTTGACCTTTACACTTCTCATATACCTTGACCTTTACACATCTCCATTCTTGACTTGTTTGGTTGCTGTCTCATTGACATTTATCTCACTTTATTTTTCTTTAGCACAAGTTCCATGCTTAAGTTCAACCAATCTATTTTTGAAGGCAAATAACACTGTAATGATGTCATGTGTCTTGTTTACTATAAAAGCATTGGTGTTATGGTATTTTGAATGTAAAAACTATATGTTGATTATCTCCCCTTATAGAGTTTGAATATTTTACATTGGAAACAAATTTCAATAGTAAATGATCCTATATAGTTCACATATACTGTACACTTACCTATAATAGTAAATTGACTGGACTAGGATCACATGGACTATAATAACAACTTGACTGGACAAGGATCACATTGACTGGACATGGATCTAATAAATATAAATAATAGAAGTTCAAACTAAAAACATGGCTAAATAAAAAAAAGACAAACAACAGTACACAAAACACAAAATTAACAAGAATGTGTCCATAGTACACAGATGCCCCACTCACACTATCTTTTTCTGCGTTTAGTGGACCTAAAAATTGGGATAAAAACTATAATTTGGCATTTAAATTAGAAAGATCATATCACATGGAACATGTATACTAAGTTTCAAGTTGATTGGACTTCAACTTCATCAAAAACTACCTTGACCATGTTGACCAAAAACTTTAACCTGAAATTTGCACTATCATTTTCTGTGTTCAGTGAACCGTGAAATTGGGGTCAAAACTCTAATTTGGCTTTGAATTAGAAAGATCATATCATGGAGCACATGTGAACTAAGTTTCAAGTTGATTGGACTTCAACTTCATTAAAAACTACCTTGACCAAAAACTTTAACCTGAACGGATGGACGGACGGACGGACGGAAGGACAGACCGACGTACAGACCAGAAAACATAATGCCCCTCTACTATCGTAGGTGGGGCATAACAATTAATATAAAGACTGAGCAACAGGAAACCCATCAAAAGTTAGGGGTTTTCTCAGGTGCTCCACATGTGGCACTTGTGTTGCTCAATAATAAGACAGAACAAAGTTTTCATTGGTTGAATACAATGTTGACCTCTTTCATTGAATGGTTGCTGTCTCATTTACATTAACATCCAATCTTCAATTCATACACCACAAGTGACTTCTTTGTAATGATTGCAATGTTTTTGTTTGGACTCCCTAAAGCAATTAATTACTCATGGAAAGATTGGAAGAGTAGCTTGAATAATTTCAAATCATGTTTAGATATGGTGCGGACAAAAAAGAACAGAAATAAGTGCTGGTGTAATACTCCTTAGAATTGTCTCCCCTTTAAGAATGTTAACATTTACAATTGAAAGGAGTAAGTTCGGTAAGTGCCATATTTGGCCTCTAAAGTTCATGGTTACAAGACAATTTTTTTTTAAGTTGCCTTAAAGACATGTGAGAAAGTTAAACAGAGCTGTTTTTGTCAAAGTTTAATTTTAACACGTTGATTTTTACATCCCAAAAAGGTCAAGATAAGGGATTTTGGTGAAATTTGACAAAATCAGCTGGATTTCAACCAAATAAAGGACCAGGAAACATAGAGCGCAGGCGTCGACAAGCTTAATATTCAAATAAGACATGTTAAATGTCTTCACAAACATTATTTTAAAAGATCTTTTTTGTCGACGTATGCGCTCTATGTTTCCTGTCAAATAATCTTTAGAAATTTACCCATTTTCATTGATTTTTTCGTGAAAAATCAATATGAGTACAACTTGTGACGTCATAATGAAACGCAGAAACGTAAAATTTTCAACAAAAGGGCTTATATCATATCTAGTCAATGTATTAGCTATAATTTATGGTGATATTGGTCAATAAATTCGAATTTGAAATTTACGCTAAAAAGGGGTCCATTTTAGGACCTTATCGAACATACTCCTTTAGTTCTGAATTTCATTTGATCAAATAAATAACCAAACGTTCCAAAACAATTTGACTATAATATTCACTTACCTTTACTAAATTATAAATCGACTGGACTTGAATCAAATATAAATGGACATTAGATCTTTAAACTGAAAATATAAAATAGCTCAATTACAGTTTCAGATAAATATCGGTTGAACCCTTTCTGAACATGTATATATATATACTTTTTTAGCTTGTGACAAGTAACTTGTCGTGTAGATTGCGTAGTTAACTTTTTTTCCTACTTATAAAAAAAAAACAACTGTAAACAAGAAATAATTGTAACAGGATGCTGCTACCCAAACAAAGCACTCAAAATAAGTCATTCCCATGGTCGCCTGACATTGAGCATGTTGAGCAACGTCCAATACAAATTGGTCTGGTCTAGTATATGCACAAGTGACTTCTAGGTATTACACCTGTATGTCATTCAAATCTTCTTGATATCATGTACAGCAATATTCATGATTCAGGGGTGGGGATCTTGACAGTTTACAAGTTCTTAAACAGGCAGGAGATAGGGATAAGAGTGACCCTAGGGGACTAGCCTTTTATTTCATCTGATTTGTTTTATTATCCAATACAAGAATATATATGGTTAAGGGTAGGGGATCACAACCGTTTACAAGTTTTCAAAAAGAAGGGCACCCCTGTGGACTTCTTATATATTTCATTTGATTTATTTTATTGTCCCATACAAAAATATATATGGTTTATGGGTGGAGATCTCAACAGTTTACGAGTTCTCAAACAACAAGGGGGTGTGAGTGACACCTGGGGACTCGCCTTCTATTTCATATGATTTGTTTTATTGTCCAGTACAAGAATATATATGGTTAAGGGTAGGGGATCTTGACCATTTCCAAGTTCTCAAACAAGTGGGGTGGGGCTGACCCAAAGGGACTCCCACTTTATTTCATTTGATTTGTTTTGTTGCCCCATACAAAAATATATATGATTTAGGGGTGGGGATCTCAACAGTTTACGAGTTCACAAACAACAAGGGGGTGTGAGTGACACCTGGGGACTCGCCTTCTATTTCATATGATTTGTTTTATTGTCCAGTACAAGAATATATATGGTTAAGTGTAGGGGATCTTGACCATTTCCAAGTTCTCAAACAAGTGGGGTGGGGCTGACCCAAAGGGACTCCCACTTTATTTCATTTGATTTGTTTTGTTGCCCCATACAAAAATATATATGGTTTAGGGGTGGGGATCTCGTCCGTTTACGAGTTCTCAAACATGAGGGGTAGAGTTGACCTGACTCCCACTTTATTCATTTGATTTGTTTTGTTGCCACATACAAAAATATATATGGTTTAGGGGTAGGGATCTTGACTGTTTACCAAGTTTTCAAAAAGAAAGGGTTGGGGTGACTGACCCCTCTGGAGTTCCTCTATATTTCATTTGATTTATTTCATTGTCCCATACAAAAATATATATGGTTTATGGGTGGGGATCTCAACTGTTAACAAGTTCTCAAACAAAAAGGGGTTGGGAGTGACCCTAGGGGACTCGCCTTTTATTTCATTTGATTTGTTTTATTTTACCGTATAAGAATATATATGGTTTAGAGGTGGGGATCTTGACTGTTTTTAAGTTCTCAAACATGAGGGGTTGAGTGGGGTGACCCCATGGATTCAACCTAAATTAAATTTGATTTGTTTTATGGTTGTGCGATCATTACTAAAAACCATGTGTGTCTTTCACTTACTGTTTTCAAGATATAGTCATTTGAGAATTTAAAAAAAAAATCCCATAGGGTTCTAAAGTAAATTCATCCCTTCTGTTGGCCCCTCAAAATACACCTAAATAGACCACAAGAAGAAAAATAATTTAAGAACTGAGCAAAAACTTTGTTTAGGAGTCTTAATAGCAAAAAGTATAATTACAAATTTTGTTATAGTCTGATTTTCTAATTTTCTAATGCCAAATATGGAAAAGGTCAAGTTTGTTGTGGGCTGACATGAGATGATATACCATGATACTTTCAATACTCTCTGACTTCTACGTATTCATTTAACATTTGTAAAAATCGTAGTCAGCTTCGTAAAATGTCCATTCATTCATATCAATTTTCTCTTCAACCGGAGAAAGGTAGGAAACCTTAACAAGAGTGCATACACTGATATGTCTCGCCTTCTTTACTAATCATTGATATTATGTTGATAGTCCTAAATATAAAGCTTTATTACAACTGTCACCTAAACTTAACATTAACCAAGAAAACTAAACATTGACTAATGAACCATGAAAATGCGGTCAAGGTCAGATGACACCTGCCAGTTGGACATGTACACCTTACAGTGCTTCCATACACTGAATATACTAGACCTATTGCTTATAGTATCTGAGATATGGACTTGACCACCAAAACTTAACCTTGTTCACTGATCCATAAAATGAGTTTTAGGTCAAGTGAAAACTGCCTGACGGGCATGAGGACCTTGCAAGGTACACACATACCAAATATAGTTATCCTATTACTTATAATAAGAGAGAATTTAACATTTGTAAAAATCGTAGTCAGCGTCGTAAATGTCCATTCATTCATATTACAAAAAAATCTTTTTTTTCTAGTCATTGCTAGTACCGGTAGTCACTGAACCATGAAAATGAGGTCAAGGACATTGGACATGTGACTGACAGAAACTTTGTAACATGAGGCATCCATATACAAAGTATGAAGCATCCAGGTCTTCCACCTTCTAAAATATAAAGCTTTAAAGAAGTAAGATAACGCCGCCGCCGTATCACTGACACTATCCCTATGTCGAGCTTTCTGCAACAAAAGTTGCAGGCTCGACAAAAACTAGGAATTTAGTACTCACTTTTGGAGGCCAACATATACATATATGGATTTGGGGCCGTATGCATAAAACATCTTAACTTAATTATTCCTTAAACTTAGATTTCACTAAGAATTTCCTTAGTTAAGTCAAATTTTTAAATGGTATGCATAAACTTACTTAAGTTTTCACTTAACTAAGGAATACTTAAATCGGAACCTTTCTCTAATTACCGTATGGTATATATTAGCTCATCACATGTACTCACCCGTGTAAAAGTTTGTTATGATTCTAATAAATTTAAATTTATTGATCAATGCATGCTTTTATTTTAAAGAGCTGGGGTTTATTTGATAAAGGTATGTAAAACAATGAAATAAAACGTAACATAGTTATAAGTATAATGATGAACAATTGGCGCAAATAAGACAACGCTTTTTATGCTTGATGTTTTGACAGATGAGCATTGAAAAAAATATTTCGGTAATCCAAAACTTTCCTCTACTTAGGTCGCATTTCTTTCTAACCAAAACGTTTTCTAAACGCTACATAAATGCATAAGTAGAAACAAATACATCGTTTAACATGTTTAATAAGTCTTTAATGTCCCTGTTTGAACTTTCAATAAAGCAAGCACATGTTGTTGGTAACAGACTTGTTTACAAAGGTAGAAAAAATACTTCGTTTTATCAAGTTGAAGATAGAAACAAATACAGCGTTTTTACTAACAAACGACAAACTGCAGACGCATTTTTAGCGTTTGTATAGTTTGTCAAAGTTTATGGAAACTTTGCAAACGTATGTTTGAATGAAACGATCAAAACATGTGCGCGCTTAGCGGTTTGCATCATTTGTGTTAAAAAGAATTTAATTATCTTTACAACAAAATTTTTTAAACTCTAACAAAACATGATCACGGTTATAGTGGCGTAGCACAAGACTGAGTGTAGCATTGTAAGCATGACTGTGAAAACAAATAATTTTACAAAACACTTTTTCAATAAAATGTTCACTTATCGTTCAGCTTATTATGCGCTGCCATCTCCCTTTCCATCTTCCTTGCTTACATTTGCTTATGGTAAAAAAAAATCTATTTTGATGTGAAATAAACATTGTGATCACTTCCCTCTCACAACAAACTAGAGGCTCTAAAGAGCCTGTGTCGCTCACCTTGGTCTATGTGAATATTAAACAAAGGAAGCAGATTGAAAATTGACTACAAAGGTCAATAACTCCTACAGGGGTCAATTGACCATTTCGTTCATGTTGACTTATTTGTAGATCTTACTTTGCTGAACATTATTGCTGTTTACAGTTTACCTATATCTATAATAATATTCAATATAATAACCAAAAACAGCAAAATTTCCTTAAAATTACCAATTCAGGGGCCGCAACCCAAAAAACAGGTTGTCCAATTCATCTGAAAATATCAGGGCAGATAGATCTTGACCTGATTAACTATTTTACTTCATGTCAGATTTTCTCTAAATTATTTGGTTTTTGAGTTATAAGCCAAAAACTGCATTTTACCCCTATGTTCTATTTTTAGCCGTGGCGGTCATCTTGGTTAGTTGGCAGGGTCACCGGACACAATTTTTAAACTAGATACCCCAATGATGATTGTGGCCAAGTTTGGTTAAATTTGGCCCAGTAGTTTCAGAGGAGAAGATTTTTGTAAAAGTTAACGCAGGACGACGACGACGGACGAGGACGACGCCGGACGCAAAGTGATGAGAAAAGCTCACTTGGCCCTTCGGGCCAGGTGAGCTAAAAAGGGGGAGGGTAGATTTTTTTTCCAGAAATCCATATACAAACTAGGATAATTTTCAAAAGTCCTACAATCTTCACTAAAACAAATTATTACATGAAATATATTCTCCCTGTAAGTGATTTTTTTTTTTAAGGGTATGCCCTACGTCTTTAGACAGAATAAAAAATTCAAATGACGCACCGACCACCTCATCCCCCCCCCCCCCCCCACCCACATAAAAAGAACCCCCACACACATATATATAAAATTATTATATTAGCTTTGGATTTCAAATATTTTGGCCACGAGCATCACTGAAGAGACATGTTTTGTCGAAATGCGCATCTGGTGCAGAAAAAATTGGTACCATTAATGTTATTATTACTGATATATATATATATTAATCAATCAAATTGTAGGTTACACATTAATGTTCTACAAAAAAAAACAACTTTCAACTGATTTTTAACTATTTTTGAAAATTTAAGGTAGCTCTATAGGTACCTTAGACTTAAGTGTTATCTTATGCGTTTCCTTAGTATAAGGAGTTTTATGCATACCACTTAAGTTTTGTGGGCGTGACTTAAAACAACTTTTATATTACTTAGGAAATACTTAGTTTAAGATTTTTTATGCACACCACTCAGATAAAAAAGGGCGGATTTTCCTTAACTTCAGTGTTTACTAAGGAAAATCTTAACTTCAGTAGCTTTATGCATATGGGCCCTGACGCATGTCTGGAGAATACCGATAAAAGCATAACGTAGAAACTGCTGTCATGTGTGTGTATTGATTTTACTTTCCGCATAGCGCAGAATCCGCGTAGTAGTATTTGTGATTGCCATTTTCAAAACGAACTTGAATTATTTGATTAATCGATGCAAATTCAGTACATTTTAATTCAAGCTGTATGCTATCAAAATAGAAGAGCTCAAAATTTCAAAAGCATCTTTCTATTATTAGTTTTCAAACACCAGTACTACATTATCTAGAAGTAGGACACACTTCCTAAAGTAAGATAGTCTGTCTCACTTCCGGTTAGAGGCCAATGCCTTAAGAAAGTTTATTGCTATAGCAAGCTATAGCATGTATAGCAAACTTTCCAAAAATGAAGTAAATGTAGTAAGATATGATGGGTGTTTTATAAATTGAATTTTAAATAAAAATGGACCTTTCTATGAATAATGGAGGACCTTTAAGTATCTTTGGTCAAAGGTCCTGGACCTTCCATTGCTTAAAGTAAATTTGAACCCCTGATTAATATACAACTTGAACATTTTTATTCATAAACAATTCAATGATACAATATTGCATACATATTATAGAGAATAATACATGGCAAAATCTGTATCATATGTCGTATCATCCCGAGACACCAATATCAGCCCAAGGGCCTTTAAGCCTGAGGGATGATATTGATCGAGGGCATGTGATACAGATTTTGCCATGTATTATACGCTTTATCATATATTTCAACAGGAGTATTATATTATATAAACTGTTTTTTCATCCATAGCACTGGGTTACCTTCAGTTCTACTTTTGTCTTTGGCCTTAAAAGGACTGCTCAATTACTTATCCAAAGCACCTGGGTTACCTTACAATTTGCATGCTGTTAACTTGTTTTAAAAATATTTTGTTTATTATTGTATTTTTTGTGTGTTTTGTAATTTTTATAGTTGCATATATAGTGTGCCAAAAATATGAAAAGTAGGGGTGGGATAAAGGGTATGCGATAAAGGGTGTGCATTAAAGTTGCGCGATATGGATTTTTTTTATCAAATATTCAAAACTACTGTATTTACTACTAAACTGTACGGTATGGGTCTTTGCTCATTGTTGAATGCTGTACGGTGACCTCAAATTATAACACTTTAGTAAATTATCAAAAATGTAGCAAGGTGCATTTTGAGGTACTGTAAATGACCACTACAATTTGGGTGCGTTTATTCTTCCACTGTCAAAACCACAAGGAGGCGATACAACTTGAATTAGATGGAAGTAAAGGAAGTCATACAGCATGAAAATCTAGTATTACAACAACCAGAAAGACTGTATAAAATATACTAGTACCAACGCTCAGGAGTCATTTTCTTTTTGTTAACGATCGGTCAGCCTTTATCATGAAAAAAAGTAAACAAAGAAGTAATTTTAAATGAATGAAAGAAATGCTACCTTTCTTAGTGTAACAGACAAAATTTAAAAGATAATGAATAGTTTTATTAATTCTGAAATCTTTGTAGCTATTCTTTTGCAGGCAGTAACACGAGGTATGTCACTGACACTGGTTTCAGACACTGGTTTCAAGTATTTAGTATTACATGTGTGTATATTTTACTGTTGTTTGGAACTAGGACCACCACTGCACCAGCTGAGAGCATTTCAACTTGCACGTCTTATTTTAACATACTTCTTTGTGCATTCACAAAATATTGGATATATCTTCGAGTATGTTTGACAAAACCGTCTATTCTTACCATTTTCTATCCAATCGTTACAGGAAACATACTTTGACAGGCGGCGGGAAACTATTGTACTATGCATAATATACAACTCGTTACAGGACTTGTTTCCGGAAATTTTTCTGATAGGATTTTTTTTAAAGTAAGACAGGTTGCAGTCGTACTGGTTGATCCAGGGGTACGTAGAGGGCGTACGCTACACGATCGTCAAAACAGTTTCTCATTGTTCTCACGATTTATATGATTATAAAAACGTTAAACAAAATCCGCTCTAAATATGTAATGTTCCGTCAGTTACTTTGTTCCGGCGGAACTTTTCAACTAGTTATTTCGTTCCGATGGAAAAAAGTCGAAAAGTTCCGGAAAAAAGTAGCTAGTTGAAAAGTCCCGGAACAATGTAGCTAGTTGAATAGTAAACCCGAACCCTAACCCTAACCCTAACAAAGAGGAACTTTGTGACTAGTTAAGGTAGCACACTACAAAGATGTTTTCACTCCCAATCAGACAACTTTTAACTGTTGTACATGTATTTCATTTCATCCTTCTTTAAATTTTATAAATGAGGTACCAAAAGAAAGAAGAAAGATTAATCTTTCAAATTGTGACAATTTCATTATGACATATAATTATTACATAATTAATTGTTATGTAATCAGTTGCTATATTGTGATGTCCACACTTGAATGAAATTAGCTTCTTTGTTATTCATAGCATCACAAAACATTTTATAGATTCTTGTACAACACAGCTTGACCTCCAAAACTGTGTCTCAGATTTCCAAAAACATCAATAGAACAAATTTTATACCAAATTAAATTTAGTGATCTCTTGTGAATTGATGTTGCAAACTTCATTGAAGATTTGTGAGAGAATGAAATACATTTAGGAAAAAATCTGAGACACAGTTTTTGAGGTCAAACTGTGTTGTACAAGATTCGATAAAATATTTTGGGATACTATGTAATAATTATTTCATAATGAAATTATCATAATTTGAAAGATATATCCTTCTTCTTTCTTTTGGTACCTCATTTATTAAATTTAAAAAAGGATGAGAGGAATTACATCAGTTTAAAGGTGTCTGATTGGGGATGAAAAATCTTTGTATTGTGCTACCTTAATAAGTTCCGTTTGACTTTTGTGGCTAGAATCTTTGTTACCCTTTGAAAAGGTTCAAAGATAATATGTTGCACATTTACTTTACATCAATTCTTCAAATGGAACTTTCAGTGGCGGATCCAGAAATTTTCATAAGTGGGGGCCCACTGACTGACCTAAGAGGGGGCCCGCTCCAGTCACGCTTCAGTGATTCCCTATATAAGCAACCAAATGATTTCCAAAAAAGGGGGGCAGCCCCCCCCCCCCTAAATCCGCCTTTGACTTTGTGACTGGTTGACAATGGTTGATAAGTTCCGTTGGAACTTTTGGGCTAGTTTGTTAGTTCCGGTTTTGACTTATTTGCCAAAGAGGAACTTTGTGGCTAGTTGATAAGTTCCTTTTGACTTTTGTAATCAGTATCTTGGTTCCCCTTTGAAATGTTCAATTTATAATATGTTGCACTTTTAGTTACTTTGCATCAATTCTCCAAATGGAACTTTATGCCTGGTTGAAAAGTTCCGTCGGAACTTATGTGCTATATTGTTAGTTCCGGTTTTGACTAATTTGGCAAAAAGGAACTTTCTTACTAGTTGATATGTTCCGTTGGAAATTTTCAACTAGTCACTTTGTTCCGGTGGAACTTTTAAACCAGAGGAAAACAAAATAACTGTTAATAAGTTCCTCCGGAACTTTTCGACTAGTTAGTTCTTTCCGCCCGGAACTTTCCAACGTCGGAACAAAAAAACATTTACAAATACACCTTATAAAAGGAGCCTCCTCATGGGGTTTTTGATTATGTGATACATATTGCGGCAAAAACTGTTTTCTGTTCTTCTGTGTGGTAGGTCTCCCCATGTTAGATGTTCTATCATGTCACTAACGCTTGAGGTGTTTCTGTTTCGGTTAGTGACATATCTAGCAGCCCTTCTCTGTACTTTTTCTATTTTGTTAATATCCTCAGTAAAGTAAGGGTCCCAGACTGAACAGGCATATTCTAGTGATGGTCTGACTAAAGATTTATATGCCTGTTCCTTTACTGAGGTGAAACTGATGTTAAGATTCCTTCCCAGAAAACCTTGTACTGTTGGCTTTATTATGCCCCACCTACGATAGTAGAGGGGCATTATGTTTTCTGGTCTGTGCCTCCGTTCGTCCGTCCGTTCGTTCGTCCGTTCGTTCGTCCCGCTCCAGGTTAAAGTTTTTGGTCGAAGTAGTTTTTGATGAAGCTGAAGTCCTATCCATTTGAAACTTAGTACACTTGGTGCTTATGATATAATCTTTCTAATTTTAAAGCCAAATTAGACATTTGACCCCAATTTCATGGTCCACTGAACATAGAAAATGAAAGTGCGAGTTTCAGGTTAAAGTTTTTGGTCAAGGTAGTTTTTGATGAAGCTGAAGTCCAATCAACTTGAAACTGAGTACACTTGTTGCTTATGATATGATCTTTCTAATTTTAATGCCAAATTAGATTTCCTACCCAATTGCACGGTCCATTGAACATGGAAAATGATAGTGCGAGTGGGGCATCCGTGTACATGGGACACATTCTTGTTACAAAAAATCAATCAATCAAAAAAAAAATGTCCTGTCTATAAGTTCAATGACACTCTGGAAGGCGCCTGCTACTAAAAATAGTACTCTAGATAGATGCTGATTTTCTCTTAACTAAGCATTTTATGTCATGTCAATGTTGTTTCCTTTTTTAAATATTTTTTTTAATGAACAATGTTTAACTATTATACCTCAGAAAAAGACGAATGATTTGTGCATACAGTTTTAATTGTTGTTTTAGTGTAGGTGTTGTCATCCAGAGGAAATAAATCAATAAAAGAGAGGCGAAAGATACCAGAGGGACATTCAAACTCATAAGCCAAAAACAAACTGACAACGCCATGGCTAAAAATGAAAAGACCAACAGACAAATAATAGTACATAAAAACAACATAGAAAACTTAACACTGAGCAACCCCATAAAAACTGAGGTTTATATCAGGTGCTCCGGAAGGGTAAACAGATCCTGCTCCACATTTGGCACCCGTCGTGTAGCCATGGTAGCAATACACAGTTAGGAGTTTAGTTTCGCATTATGGCCCCTTGGATTTTTCAAATAGGAAAGTTATTGTGTAATAAAATTATTTTTTAGACAGATTAGTGCTAATTTAGCCTTCAAAGATGGTTTATAAGAGCATCAAGATTATTTTTTACATGTTTTATGGGCTGTTTTCTGTTTGACCATCCGTATTTTCATAGCTAGACCGGCCATCGGTCCAGAAATTAATGTACTGTTTACAAAGGTAAGCGGAAGAAGGGATCCCGTAGACCGCCCTACGTCACGATTCATGAATTATGCATATTCTATTTATAGGCTATTTATAAACGATTCTGAAAATACTTATTCTAAAAATAGAATATTCTCAACATGTACAACTATAAAAAATAAAACGATTCAAAATCATTAACTTTCATGTAACACGGTGAATTTGCTTTATTTTTTTTTTTATCACATGAAAAAAAGGAAAATGTACCGCATTACAGTAGCATATATCATTGTGCAAATATATATATACAGATTCCTTTCTAAAATACACATGATACATGTCATATAGATATGATAAACAGTATATTACTTAGTGCCTTAATTATGTTAATTAAAGACCTGCAAATGTCACATGCACGTGGTCCCGTGGCCTTGGATATACTATGGAGTTAATAATAGTTTTATTATCCGTTTAAAAGAGTATTTTTATGTAGGCAAATTGAAAAAAAGATGTAGCTAACACAGGTTAAACATATTACACGTACTAAGTCTTTACATGAGTGTGAGAGGATGATTAAACTGGTCTGCGTTTAAAGAAACGAATCTGTAATCTGATCCCTGTTGTCTGACCATTCTACTATAGCTAAACGTTCTATAGGAACCATTGTTACTTGTTTGCAATAAAGCTACTGTTATGGCGTTCTACAGGCTCCCTTGGTCGTTCTACATGATTCCCTGTTGTCTGAACCTTATATATCTACTACAGAACGTTCTATAGGATCCCTTACATTGTTTGTTTATCATGTATACACTAAAGGACGTTCTACAGGACCCCCTTGGCAGTCTACCAGGATCCCTTGTTGTCTGAATATTATATATATGTATCTACTATAGTATAGAACGTTCTTAAGGAACATTTTTTTGGTCAGGATTCTTCTGAAAAAGCTCATGTGAAATATATTCTTGGTGTAAACAGAAAGTCAAGTAATATAGCTGTCATGTCAGAGATTGGTAGATTTCCTATGTATTTTACTATAATTTTATCAATGTTAAAATATTGTCATAGACTGGAAAGTTTGAAAGAATGGATTATATTCAGAGAGAGATTGAATTACCAAATTTTGACCAATCAATTAGTTCTTTATGCCAGTATGTTAAGAACAAACTCTTATTGCTCACTCGGTAAAGTTGAAGATGATCTTCATGTTTTATTAGAATGCCCTCTTTACGATATTCAAAGGGACGATTTGTTTCAAGACATTTCTAACAATTGTTATAATTTTATAAATTTGAATAAATCTTCTAAATTTTTATGGCTCTTGACCCAGAAAAATGTTACTCTTATGGAAAAACTGGGTTGTTATATTGGTGACTGTTTTGAATTAAAGAGTATGAACACTGACACTAAGTCAAGTAAACAATTTGAGAATAAATACATATATAATGTAATTTTATAATTCTTTTATTCACAATATATATATATGGTTTTTGGCTTGATTCTGACCAATGCTTATACATGTATTCAAAATATAAATGTATATGCCTCGATTATTGTTTTTGTTACCAATTATGGAAATCAATATATATAAATTATAGAACGTTCTAGAGGATACTCTATTGATTGTTTTTGATGTATCTACTAGGCTAAGAGAACGTTCTACAGGACCCCCTGTTGTTTGTTTATCAAGTGTATACTATAGGGCGTTCTACCGGATCCCATAGGCGGTCTACAGGATCCCGTTTTCTCAACATTATATATTTACTATATGACGTTCTATAGGGTCCCCTGTTGCTTGTTGTTCATGTTTGTACTATAGGCGTTCTACAGTATCCCCATGGCGGTCTGCAGGACCCCCTGTTTTCTCATCATTATTTATCTACTATAAGACGTTCTATAGGATCCCCTGTTGTTTGTTGTTCAGGTTTATACTATAGGGCATTCTACAGGATCCCCTGGACGGTCTACATGATCCCATGTTGTTCGTTGTTCAGGTTTATACTATAGGGCGTTCTACAATATCCCCTGGGCGGTCTGCAGGATCCCCTGTTTTCTCAACATTATTTATCTACTACCAGACGTTCTATAGGATACCCTGTTGTTTGTTTTTCAAGTGTATACTATAGGGCGTTCTGCAGGATCCCCTGGTGTCTTAACATCATATATCTACTATAAGACGTTAATAAGACCCCTGTTGATTGTTTTTCAAGTCTATACTATAGGGCATTCTACATGATCCCCTGTTGTCTTAACATCATATATCTACTATAAGACGTTAATAAGACCCCTGTTGATTGTTTTTCAAGTCTATACTATAGGGCGTTCTACATGATCCCCTGTTGTCCTTAACATCATATATCTACTATAAGACGTTAATAAGACCCCTGTTGATTGTTTTTCAAGTCTATACTATAGGGTGTTCTACATGATCCCCTGTTGTCTTAACATCATATATCTACTATAAGACGTTAATAAGACCCCTGTTGATTGTTTTTCAAGTCTATACTATAGGGCGTTCTACATGATCCCCTGGAGTCTACAGGGTCCCCTGTTGGGTATGAAAATTATGCATTTAAGATAGGACCTTCTAAAGGTTCCCCTGTTGTTTAATCATCATGTATATACTATAAGGCTTTATATAGAATCACTTGGTTGGTCTGCAGGATCCCCTGTTATCTCAACATTATGTATCTACTATACGACGTTCTAAAGTATCCCCTGTTGTTTGTTTTTCATTTATATACTAAAGAGCGTTCTACAGGATCCCCTGGGCGGTCTGTAGGATCCCCTGTTTTTGCAACATTATATATTTACTATAAGACGTTATATATGACCCCTGTTGTTTATTGTTCAGGTTTATATTATATGGCGTTCTAAAGTATCCCCTGGGCGGTCAGCAGGATCCCCTGTTTTCTCAACAACATTTATCTACTATATATATATAAGTACGTCTGAGTCAGTGACAACTCTACAACAGATGTATCCATCGGATCGCCATCAATGATGGTGATACATGGCTGTGTACATAATGTATATACAACTCGTCTAAACATCAACCCAACAATGTTAGGTCTGTAAATTTGCTTTCGCAAATTTTTGGTTCTTCCCTCGCCGGGATTCGAACCCATGCTACTGTGATATCGTGACACCAAATCGCCTGCACTGCAGCCGTCCCGCTAGACCACACGACATATATATATACTAAACGACGTTCTATAAGACCCCCTATTGATTGTTTATCATGTTAATACTATAGGTCGGGTCTACAGGATCCTCTTTTGTTAAAAATTATGCATCTGAGAAAGGAAATTCTATAGGTCCCCCTAAAGTTTGTTTTTCATGTATATACTATAAGGCTTTTATGATCCTTTGATTGGTCTGCAGGATCTCCTGTTTTCTTAACGGTTTATATCTAAAATAGGACGTTCTGTATGGTCCCCTGTTGGTGTTGTTCGTGTTTATTTTATAGGGCGTTTTACAGTATCCTCTTTTGTCTGCACATTATATATATACTAAATAGCGTTTTATAGGATCCCATATATTGTTTATCGTGTATATACTAAGGGGCGTTCTACAGGATCCCCTGTTGTCTGAACATTATAAATCTACTAAAGGACGCTCTACAGGATCCCCTGTTGTTTGAATATTATATATCCACTATG
Organism: Mytilus trossulus; assembly: GCF_036588685.1. NCBI lineage: Eukaryota > Metazoa > Mollusca > Bivalvia > Mytilida > Mytilidae > Mytilus > Mytilus trossulus. Next base: position 727,600 of record NW_026963322.1, read on the forward strand.
GGACGTTCTATAGGTTAGACTGTTGTTTTTTTTTTCATGCATATATATATGCTCCCATGGGTGGTCGATATGATCCCCTGTTGTTGAATAGTTGTGTATCTGTATAGGGCGTTCTATAGGATCCCCGGGGCGTTCTATAGGATCCCATTGTTTTGTTATCATGTATTCACTAGATTTATCTACTAAAGAGCGTTCTGTGGGATACTCTGTTGGGTCTATAGGATCACCTGTTGTGTTATAATCGTGTATCTGCTATTGGGCGTTCCATAGGTTCCCCGGGGCGTTCTTTAGGATCCCCTGTTGGTGGTTAATCATGAATCTATAACAGGTTGTTCTATACGTTCCCCTGGGCTGTCTATAGGATCCCCTGTTGATTGTTCATCATGTATTTATAACTGGTTGTTCTATACGATCCTTCTTATACTAGAAACATAATAGGATCCCCTTTTGTTTCATAATCGCGCATATTCTACAGTGCGTTATATACTAGGATCCCCGGGTCTGTCTATAGGATCCGCTATTTTTTAATAACCTTGCATCTGCTATTGTTTATACCTTGGCGGACTATATGATCTCCTTTTGTTTAATAATCGGGAATATTCTATAGTGCGTTCTATATGATCCCCGGGTCTGTCTATAGGATCCCCTATTGTTTAATAACCTTGCATCTGCTATAACGCGTTCTATGTTATCCCTTTCAAAGGTCGAGGGGGCATATTGTTATTGGTTGGGTTTTTTTCTTTTTCTTTTCTTTTTCCCCATACTTGTATTGTCCCGACAAGTTCTCGGAAAAGGATAGACACATTCATTTTTATGGAATTATGGCATAAACGTAAACCATTATATAAAGTTGTACCTTTTAATAAGGGGATGGTCCAAGATGGTCTCGATTACTATAAATACTGGTCAACAGTATTTTTTTTATGTTTTTTTGTATATAATTCTAGCATTCCTGATCATAGAACCATGATATTCAATATACAAAGAAGGTGTCAACAATTTTTATGGTCCTCAGAACTACATGTACATAGCAGTAGGTAGTTGCGTTTTTTAGTATAAATTTAATTTCAAAATTGCTGACGGTAACCTAGCAATGGCAAAGTCGTCTTCCAACTTGACAACAGTACGACATCCGCCTTTGCTCGCAATGGCAATTCTATTTGTTTTCGTATTCTAATGGATTTGTACAGACAGGAGAAAAGAAATTGACCCGTCTTTTAATATCTATTTCCGATATATTGATGAAGTACTGTCTATTAATGATAATAGATTCAATGAGTATATATGGCAAGCCGTTTTACTATTTATTCTAACTTCAAGATAGCTCATATAATATATCAAATATTTCAAATGATATATAAAATCTCTCTCATATATAATATATGAGATATCTAATACAATATAAAAGATATCTCATATAACATATAATATATAAGACATTTTACATAATTTACTCTTTATAAGATATCTTATCAACTTTAAAAGATAGCTTATATGCTTTATAAGATATCTTATTAATTCAATAAGATATATTATACACTTAAGAAAATATATTATAAACGAAATGAAAAAAAAAAAGACAAAGAAACGAACAATAACAATATGCCCCCTTTTAGAGGGATAACATATAGAGTTAACGTCCTATAGCAGATGCACGATTATTAAACATGAGGGGATCCTAAGACCGACCCGGGGATCCTATAAACCGCCCAGGGTATCGTATAGAACATCCTGTTATAGATACATGAACAACGAACAGGGGATCCTATAGACCGCCCTGGGGATCCTATAGAACGCCCTATAGCAGATACACGAATATTGCACAACAGGTGATCCTATAGACCCAACAGGGGATCCCATAGAACGCTCCCTAGAAGATACATGATTACCAAACAACGGGATCCTATACAACACCCTATAGCAGATACACAATTATTAAACGACAGGGAATCCTTTAGACCGCCCAGGGGATCCTATAGAACGCCCTCCAATAGATACATTATGAACAAACAATAGGGCTCCTATAGACCAACCTAGAGATTCTATGGACCGACTCGGGGATCTTAAAGAACGCCCTAAAGTAGATGTACGATTAATAAACAATACGGGATCATACAGACCGCCCAGGGAATCCTACAGAACGCCCTATTGTAGATACATGATGAACAACCAACGGAAAATCCTATAGAACGCCCTATAGCAGATACACGATTATTCAACAATAGGGGATCTTAAAAAGGACACCTTCAAGTGGATACATCTAGCAGATACACAAATATTAAACAATAGGGGATCCTATAGACCGCCCAGGGGATCCTATAGACCGCCCAGGGGATCATATAAACGCCCTGTTATAGATACATGATGCACAACGAACAGGGGAACTTATAAGCTGTCAAGAGGATCTTATAGAACGCGTTATACAGGAAACATAACGAAAAAAATAACCAGGAGATCCTATAAACCGCCCCGGAATCCTATATAACACCGTATAGCAGCTAAACGATTATTGAACAAGAAGTGATACTATAGACCCAACAGGGGATCATATAGAACGTTCTCTAGTAGATACATGATTTAAAACAAACAACGGGATCTTATAGACAGTCCAGAGGATCCTATAGAATGCCCTCTAATAGATACATGATGAACAAACAACAGGGGCTCCCTTAGATCGACCTTTGGATTATATCAAACACCCTCTAAAAAATACATGGGGAACAAACAACAGAGGGTTCTTTAGAACGACCCAATGATCCTATAGAACGCCCTTTAGCAGGTTCACGATTATAAAACAATAGGGGATCTTATAGGCCGACCGGGGATCCTATAGAAAGCTCTATAGCAGATGCACAATTATTAATCAACAAGGGATCCTATAGAACGCCCTGTAATTGATAAATGATGAACAACCAACAGGGGAACATACAGACGGCCCAGAGGATCTTAAAGAACGTCTTATACTAGAAACATAATGAACAAACAGCAGGTGATTCTATAGACCGCCCCGGAGATCTTATAGAACGCCCAACAGCATGCAGATACACGACTATTAAACAACAGGGGATCCTACAAAACGCCCTCTAGTATATACGTAAAGTAGATACATGTTTAAAAAAACAGGGGAACCTATAGAAGGTCCTATCCTAGATGCATACAAATCCAACAGGGGATCCTAAAGAATATGTAATGCTCAGACAATAGGAGATCCTGTAGAACGACATATAGTATAAACATGAAAAACAATCAACAGGGGATCCTATAGAACGTCCTATGATGAATATATAATGTTAAGAAAACAGTGGATCCTGCAGAACGCCCAAGGGATCATAAACGCCCTATAATATATACATAATACACAAAGAAAAGGGGAACCTATATAATTTCCTATTTCAGATGCATATTGTTTTTAACAAAAGGGGATTCTGCAGAACGCCCTATAGTATAAGTAAATTAAGTAAAGAAGGTAAATTATCTATTATAATGACATGTGTTTTTCACAAAATATTATATAATACGGTAGATATAAAAACAATAATAAGAACACCCGACCCTTTGGGTCTATAAGTCACTTTAAACATAAATTTCAATGGTACGACGGACAAAAATAAATAAAATGTTATCGAAAATTTTCATATAAAAAGTTTTTTAATTACTTATATTTTATTAGTATAAATATGAAAAACAAAGAACAGGGGAACCTATAGAATTTCCTATCTCAGTTGCATATTCTTTTTAACAAAAGGAGATTATGAGGACCGCCCAGGGGATCATATAGAACGCATAAAAGTATAAACATAAAACAACAATCAACAGGGCATCCTGTAGACTGCCCAGGGGATTCGGTAGAACGCCCATTAGTATATAAATGATAAACAAACAATATAGGGGATCCTATATAACGTCCTATAGTAGATATATAATGTAAAGACAAAAAGGGATCCTGTAGACCGCCCAGGGTATCCTATTGAACGCTCTTTAGTATATACATGATTAACAAACAATAGGGGATCCTATATAGAACGTCTAGTAGATATATTATGTTGAGAAAACAGGAGATGTTGTAGACCGCTCAGGGGATCCTGTAGAACGCCCTTTAGTATACAAATGAAAAACAAACAACAGGAGATACTTAAGAACGTCTTATAAAAGACAATATTTATAAACAAACGGGGATTCTGTAGAACGCCCTATAGTATAAACATATGAAACAATCAACAGGGCATCCTGCAGACCGCCCAGGGGATACGGTAGAACGCCCTTTACTATATGAATAATAAACAAAAAATATAGGGGAACATATAGAACGTCCTATAGTAGATATATAATATAAAGACAACAGGAGATCCTGTAGATCGCCCAGGGGATCCTGTAGAATGCCCTATAGTATAAACATGAGAAACAATCAACAGGGCGTCTTATAGAACGTCCTTAGTACATATATAATGTAAAGACAACAGGGTATCCTGAAGAATCCCCAAGGGATCCTGTAGAACGCCCTTTAATATATACATGATTAACAAACAATAGGGGATCCTATATAACGTCTTATAGTAGGTATATTATGTTGAAAAAACAGGGGATCCTGTAGACCGTCCAGGGGATCCTGTAGAACGCCTTTTAGTATATAAATGAAAAACAAACAACAGGGGATACTTTAGAACGTCTTATAGTAGTTATATATTTTTAAACAAACGGGGATCCTGTAGACTGTCCAGTGAAACCTGTAGAACGCTCTATAGTTTAAACATAAAAAACAATCAGCAGGGCATCCTGTAGACCGCCCAGGGGATCCGGTAGAACGCCCTTTAGTATAAACATAAAAACAATCAACAGGGCATCGTGTAGATTGTCTTGGAGATTAGGTAGAACGCCCTTTAGTATATAAATAATAAACAAACAATATAGGGGATCCTATAGAACGTCAATAGTAGATATATAATGTAAAGACAACATGGTATCCTGTAGACCGCCCAGGGGATCCTGTAGAACGCCCTATAGTATAAACATGAAAAACAATCAACAGAGGGTCTTATAGAACGTCCTTAAGTAGATATATAATGTTCAGACAATAAGGGATCCTGAAGACCGCCCAGGAGATCCTTTAAAACGCCCTTAAGTATATAAATAATAAACAAACAATATAGGGGATCCAATAGAACGTCTTATAGTAGATATATAATGTTCAGACAACAAGGGATCCTGAAGACCGCCCAGGCGATCCGGTAGAACGGCCTTTAGTATATTAATAATAAACAAACTATCTTTTGTGGATAGTTGTCTCATTGGCTATCATACCACAGCTTCTTTTTTATAATATAGGGGATCCTATATATAACGTCCTATAGTAGATATATAATGTAAAGACAACAGGGGATCCTGTAGACCGCCCAGGGTATCCTGTAGAACGCCCTATAGTATAAACATGAAAAACAATCAACAGGGGGTCTTATAGAACGCCATTTAGTACACGTATAATGTAAAGACAACAGGGTATCCTGAAGACCGCCCAAGGGATCCTGTAGAACGCCCTTTAGTATATAAATAAAAAAACAAACAACAGGGGATACTTTAGAACGTCTTATAGTAGAAATATATTTTTAAACAAACGAGGATCGTGTAGACCGCCCAGTGGATCCTGTAGAACGCCCTATTGTATAAACATAAAAGACAATCAACAGGCCATCATGTAGACCGCCCAGGGGATCCGGTAGAACGCCCTTTAGTATATAAATAATAAACAAACAATATAGGGGATCCAATAGAACGTCTTATAGTAGATATATAATGTTCAGACAACAAGGGATCCTGAAGACCTCCGGTAGAACGGCCTTTAGTATATAAATAATAAACAAACTATCTTTTGTGGATAGTTGTCTCATTGGCTATCATACCACATCTTCTTTTTTATAATATAGGGGATCCTATATATTACGTCCTATAGTAGATATATAATGTAAAGACAACAGGGGATCCTGTAGACCGCCCAGGGGATCCTGCAGAACGCCCTTTAGTATAAAAATGAAAAACAGGGGATACTTTAGAACGTCTTATTATAGATATACTTTTTTTAAACAAACTGGGATCCTGTAGACTGCTCAGTGGAACCTATAGAACGCCCTATAATATAAACATAAAAACAATCAACAAGGCATCGTGTAGATTGTCTAGGAGATTCGGTAGAACGCCCTTTAGTATATAAATAATAAACAAACAATATAGGGGATCCTATTGGACGTCAATATTAGATATATAATGTAAAGACAACATGGTATCCTGTAGACCGCCCAGGGGATCCAGTAGAACGCCCTATAGTATAAACATGAAAAACAATCAACAGAGGGTCTTATAGAACGTCCTTAAGTAGATATATAATGTTCAGACAATAAGGGATCCTGAAGACCGCCCAGGAGATCCTTTAAAACGCCCTTAAGTATATAAATAATAAACAAACAATATAGGGGATCCAATAGAACGTCTTATAGTAGATATATAATGTTCAGACAACAAGGGATCCTGAAGACCGCCCAGGCGATCCGGTAGAACGGCCTTTAGTATATAAATAATAAACAAACTATCTTTTGTGGATAGTTGTCTCATTGGCTATCATACCACATCTTCTTTTTTATAATATAGGGGATCCTATATATAACGTCCTATAGTAGATATATAATGTAAAGACAACAGGGGATCCTGTAGACCGTCCAGGGGATCCTGTAGAACGCCCTATAGTATAAACATGAAAAACAATCAACAGGGGGTCTTATAGAACGCCATTTAGTACACGTATAATGTAAAGACAACAGGGTATCATGAAGACCGCCCAAGGGATCCTGTAGAACGCCCTTTAGTATATAAATAAAAAACAAACAACAGGGGATACTTTAGAACGTCTTATAGTAGAAATATATTTTTAAACAAACGAGGATCGTGTAGACCGCCCAGTGGATCCTGTAGAACGCCCTATTGTATAAACATAAAAGACAATCAACAGGGCATCATGTAGACCGCCCAGGGGATCCGGTAGAACGCCCTTAAGTATATAAATAATAAACAACAATATAGGGGATCCTATAGAACGTCCTATAGGAGAGATATAATGTAAAGACAACAGGGGATCCTGAAGACCGCCCAGGGGATCCTGTAGAACGCCCTATAGTATAAACATAAAAACAATCAAAAGGGCATCGAGTAGATTGTCAAGGAGATTCGGTAGAACGCCCTTTAGTATATAAATAATAAAACAAACAATATAGGGATCCTATAGAACGTCCTATAGTAGATATATAATGTAAAGACAACAGGGAATCCTGTAGACCGCCCAGGGGATCCTGTAGAACGCCCTATAGTATAAACATAAAAACATTCAACAGGGCATCGTGTAGATTGTCTAGGAGATTCGGTAGAACGCCCTTTAGTATTTAAATAATAAACAAATAATATAGGGGACCCTATAGAACGTCTTATAGTAGATATATAATGTAAAGACAACAGGGGACTCTGTAGTCCTATTTAAGACACCATTTCACGTTGAACGTGAAATAGTTTCTGTCATGAACGTTGCACGAAAAAATAAAGACTTTAAGGTGAACCTTTTGTGACTGAGTCACTGTCCTCTTGTATATATGAACTCTCTGTTTTACTTAATATTCCCTATTTAGTGTGTACACATTTATGATATAAATAATTTACAGCGTTTAAAAAAGTGTATAAAGATATTCTTAACTTTTAAAATGCAAATAAAGGAACAAAATCATTGGCCTTACCGCCTTATCATTTCTTATAACGGAAACAAAATTAATTCAATTTCGTTCTTGAGCATGTTGACGATCCCTGTCTAGTGGTTTTTTTTTTTTGTTGTGAAAAATACTGAGCAAGAAAAATAAGCATTTTAAGCCTTTAAAATTTTCAACTGATTTTTATAGTTCGTTCTTATGTTGTACTGTTATACCACTGTCCCAGGTTAGTGGGAGGGTTGGGATACCGCTAACATGTTTAACCCCGCCACATTATTTATGTATGTGCCTGTCCAAAGTCAGGAGCCTGTAATTCAGTGGTTGTCGTTTGTTTATGTGTTACATATTTGTTTTTCGTTAATCATTTTTTTTACATAAATCAGGCCGTTAGTTTTCTCGTTTGAATTGATTTACATTGTCTTATCGGGGCCTTTTATAGCTGACTATGCGGTATGGGCTTTGCTCATTGTTGAACGCCGTGCGTTGACCTATAGTTGTTAATTTTTGTGTCATTTTGGTCTTTTGTGGATAGTTGTCTCATTGGCAATCATACCACATCTTCTTTTTTTTATATTTGAATCACGAAGCACGTATAAAAAGTACAAAAGCAGAACATGTTGAACACCTAGCTGTTTTGCACGACTGCACGTAAAATAAAAAAGTGAAAACACGTTGAACGTGAAATAAAAAAACGCGATCACGTTCTACGAAAATAACCCTCCATGAAACTTAATGATTTTGCATCGTTTTTTTAAGATAGTTTTACATGTTAAGAAAATTCTATTTTTAGCATTAGTACTTTCCGAATCGTTTAAAAATAGCCTATAAATAGAATATGCATAATTCATGAATCGTGACGTAGGGCGGTCTACGGGATCCCTTCTTCCGCTTACCGTTTACAAACACTCTATTTATACACGAAGTTTTTGGCGCAATTTTACAAAACAATGAGATGAAAGACATATGATTTTCATTGGATTTGCTGAAAGATATATGTACACAGTTTCAGAAAAGGTATTTCTTCAAACGATTGAAATTCTACTTTTAGCCAAATTTTGGGGAAACTTGTGACATCTTTCCCCCCTTTTTGCAATATTTTATAACAAATAAATGCAGATTGTTGCCATGGATCTCTGAGCCATGGATACACCAAAATGAAATTATATTTTACCATTTTATATACTAGATATAAAATCTATGGAAGATTCTGATTACATACATATGCCCGTATATGACAAAAACAGTAAGCTAGATATTGCAAGATATCAATGAAAAAGGGTTGGTAAAATTTATAAGGGCAAATTTTGGTATGTTTTCCTAACTGTTTATTGCTACCTCATGTTAGTACAAATCCGGTAATAAGTCTAATTCGGTAGGTTTCATTTGGGACTTTTTTGTCTAGGTCACTTTACTGGATCATTCAAATTGCGTGTGCAATGAATAAAGAAGTATGTATTCTTATTTAGTTGGACCTTTAAATAGATTAACCTTTCAGTGTTAGCAACCCATTGAAATAGCACCGATAGTTATTTCAAATCATTCATTGCGCGATACACAAAGACGATTGAAATACCTGTAAGACTTGTTTATAAGTGTACTTTAAACAAAAAAATTATGTACATCTTACGAGGCTTTACAAGTTTTATTATGAATTCCAGCTTTTCTATTTGATATACTATGATTTAAATAACTTAGTAAAATAATAACTTGAATAGTTGTCTTCTCATATTCCAGAATGAGGTGCTCAAAGGGTATACATACTTGTAACATATGATATCAGAATGAGGTGCTCAAAGGGTATACATACTTGTAACATATGGTATTAAGCACCATGCAGTAGCAGGTGGAGGCTTTCATAGAGGGAGGAGGAAATAGAGGTGTAAATTATTTGAAGCAGGCGCTCAATATTAAAAAAAAAACTTAAAACATATGTTTCAAAATAAGATATATCCCTGATACGCCCATGTTCACAAGAATCTACAATATTATTTTACTCATAAAGGTCATTTAATGTAAAACACAATCATAGAAAATAACTTTACCTAAAGTTAAGACTGAATAATGAAAAAGAAGTAACCAAACTGCCGAACTCAAAGAAAATTTTATATCGGAGAGTCCCTTATCAAAAGGCAAAATCAAAAGCTAAAAACATCAAACAAATGGAAAACAACTTCATATCATATTGATATTTCAAATAAATATGCAACAGAGCTTACTAAAATTACCTTTAAAAGTAGTCCTATTGGCTAAAGAGAATTTCCATTTTCGTTTCCTTTATAAACATTGCCGATTGTCGACACTTCATTTCTAAATACGGGTATCTTGTATATAATACAATTCAGTTCTACATACGGGTCTCTGGTATGTAATACAAGACCCATCAATGCAATATAACATATATATGTTTATTGAACCAATACCAAAGATCAACTTTTAAAAGGCTTTTGTACATAATGCAAACTAGTTTATGATTTTTCATATGTTAGCGTTTACTTATAATGCGAATCTTTATGAAATAATGCAAACAGTTGAGTCATGTTTTTCATATTTAAATTGCAAAGGTAGCAGTTGTTAGAATGAAGTAAGCTGCATGCATTACCCTTTATCTGTTTATTCACTTATCGCAAGGTAAAATGTTGGAGTCTTAAGTAAATATTTATGGCATGGTGATGAGCGGAACAAAGAAATTTAAAAAACAAATTTAAAACCTTATTGTTAATGAGGATCTGTATGGGGTCCTTTATTTGTTTTCTATTTATGCTCTTTGTTTTATAGCAACCACTTATTCTCTCTTCTTTTTGTTTGCCCTACTTTACTTTATTCTTTTCTTTTTTGTTGCCATGTCTTTTGCACATTTTAGTCATATTCATTATTATATATAACAAGCGATCGTATAAGTCTGTTGCAGGATTGGTTAGATACAAAACAAGCGTTTATATTAGCCTTTTATTATGTAGGTTAGATTCAAAGAAAACGCCCGTTTGTTTGATTCTTATGTGGACTTTTACTTATATGAGTCTAAATGTACTTGGAGACAAGACAAGTTTTTTTTTGTCCTCCTCCTTTTTTTTTCAAAAATCCATTTTCTTTTCATTTCAATTATTTTCATATTTTTTTCTCTTTGTAATATTTCAACAAATTTACTAAAACAACATTAAATGGAGAATTTACCATGAATTGTAGTAAAATTACGGATTTGTGGGGAAACGAGACGGAGGATAAGATAAATGTCCTGTCGGTGAGTTCAAAGCACTCCGGAAGTCGCCTTCTACTAAAAGATCACTCTAAGTGGTGATTTTCTATAAACGAAATCTTTACTATAAGTATACTATGCCATTTTAATGTTGAGTACTTTTTTTTTAATTTTGATAACTAAACTATTCTTCTAAAAAAAATAGTGTGTGTCGAAAGTTTTATGTTTTTAGTGCAGGGTTTGGCATGCGGAAACATGAACATGATGAATCTATATTTATTGTCTTAATTACCTGACTGGATCATTCAAATGTCGTATAATCAATGATACCTGTGCATATTAAAAGAATAAGGAAGTTATGTCTACTTCGTTGTTAGATGGACATTCAAATATATTTATCTGCGTTTTAAACCCCAGTTCTATTGTTATACTTCGTTGTTAGATGGACATTCAAATATATTTATCTTCGTTTTAAACCCCAGTTCTATTGTTATACTTCGACTGAGTTCCTATATGTCTGAAACAAGTGTAAACTGAATAGATCTATCGCTACAAATAACAATGGATTTTGACCTCAAGGTGTGGATAGCGGGTTTCTGGAAACCCCTGTGTCTACATGCCGAAAACACTAGGCATTGTTACTCATAACAAAAAAAATGTTTATTTTTTGAATATCATGAACATAAGAACTTACTAATTGTGTTCAACACATAGTGTGTCAATATATAGATTTGTTTTTTTTTTAGGAATTCCAATAGCAAAAACAAGATTAAGCATCTATTTTGCATCGACAGGATGTTCTTTCTAACTTTAAAATTCAATATTTTTCTTTTTTGTAATTCATTTGAAAGTCGAAAGATTAATATATTGTCTATTTTAAGGCTCCCTTACCTGCTAAATCATATATTGCCTTGTAATGTTGTTTGGCTTCCTAAGTGTGTGTCCTTTCCATCGCCATTTTCTCTTCTTTTTTTCTCTTCATCAACTGGATATTGGTTGATCTTTTTTACTCATAGATCTTTGTTTGAAATCATCTCAGACCATCTGATGTTAAGCATGAACCTGAGACTGTTGTTGATGAAGACTTGGAGTTTTGAAACAGACTTTTTGTTGTTTTCCAAGTCTCAGCTCAATAATAAGAGTATGGTTTTCACATTGGAATTATAACGCGTGTTTTGGTCTCGTGAGTGATGTTTCGTGCTTTCCAAATTAAATTGATCCCATCATATTAAATGCAGTTCTAGCTTTGCCAATTCTGATTTTTTTTCATCTTTATCGATCTGAGCCGCCAAAATTATCCACTACGCTTCCAATGTATGTAAAAGAATCCACTTTTTCTTAAGATTTGGTGTTAACCATCAGACTTGCTATATAGGGACCTTGTATTTGACTTTAAAACATTGATTTTGTTGTGATTTATGGAAAGGCCTGTTTCTGATGCTCTCTTTTCATCCTGCTAGTTTGTCCTGCATTTGGTGGTGGTTTTGGGACAGCAACACAATGTCATCGGCAAAGTTTAGGTCATTCAGCTGGGTGAACATAGTCCATTGAATACCGTTTATTCTGTCGTCCGTGGAATGCTTCATGATCCAGTCAACTGACAGGAGGAATAGCATAGGTGAACAAGACAGTCTTGTCATTGTTGAAGGCCGTACGGCGACCTATAGTTGTTAATGTCTGTGTCATTTTGGTCTCTTGTGGACAGTTGTCTCATTGGTTATCATACTACAACTTCTTTTGTTTTATATTTACCCAGTTGTAATATCAAATGCCTCTATTTGTTCGCCTTTGTGAATGATCTTACTCTGTATTCCTGTAGAGGTGTTTCAGATGATTGTAACTTACTCTGCATTCCTGTAGAGGTGTTTCAGATGGTTGTAACAAATTTTCATGAATGCCATAGTGTCTCATCAACTGCCACAACACACCTCTATCTAAGTTGTCAGAGGAATGCCATAGTATCTCATCAACTCTATCTAAGTTGTCAGAGGAATGCCATAGTGTCTCATCAACTGCCACAACACACCTCTATCTAAGTTGTCAGAGGAATGCCATAGTGTATCATGAACTGCCACAACACACCTCTATCTAAGTTGTCAGAGGAATGCAATAGTGTCTCATCAACTGCCACAACACACCTCTATCTAAGTTGTCAGATTTTAGCGAAGTCGACAAAAACAGAATAAAGTGATGAATTGAACTCTTTCAGGCTTGTTTAAGGATGATACTTCACGTTTCTAATTGATCTGCACATAGTTTGTTTTGTTTGATTTGAGCGTGGTTGTCACGAATATTTTCATGTATTGCATTTTTGAGTTGGTTTAACATCTCTATTTAAACTTTCCCTGCATTATGTGTTAAGGCGATTCGAAGAAAAATCTAAACCAAATGGTGACGCTGTATAATCCTGTGTAACCAATGCAACATTTTTGATGAAATATATAACATTAATAATCTTTGTACTTTTTATAAAAAAATAATCGCCGAAAATGTAAAACAGATAGTTCCTTATCAAATGGCAAAACCAAAAGCTCAAACACATCATTCGAAAGGGGGAAAACGTCATGTAATTAATTACTGCAAGTGTTCCTCGTTTTACAATTATCGATTATCAATTGTGCTGATATTAGTTGAGCAGAATCACGGAGGACGTTACTTCGGGTTTTACTGGACACCTTTAAATTTTATATCAAGATAACCTTTTTGGTGTAACTTAAGAATAACCAACGTAGGTAGATACAATTATCTTGTCTTAGAGAGGGATAAATCCTACTTTGTAAAGGATCATTCTGATTCAAACAAAAAATTCTCTGAAACTGACATTATCAAGATGCTTGATTTCTTGATTGACAACATATTTGTTACGTTCGGAGGACATGTTTTTCAATTGTCGGCATTCCTGTGGAAACAAATTGTGACCCTCTTCTTGTCGACTTGTTTCTTTATTAGTATGAGGCTTACTTCATACAGGAACTTCTTAGGGAGAAAGACAAGATGTTAGCGATATCCTTTAACTCTACTTTCCGCTATATAGATGATGTTCTTTCACTAAAGAATTCAAAATTTGGTGACTATGTGGAACGCATCTATCCCATCGAACTAGAGATAAAGGATACTACAGATACAGTTAAGTCGGGCTCATATCTTGACTAACATCTAGAAATTGACAATGAGGGTCGGTTGAAAACAAAACTTTACGACAAAAGATATGATTTCAGCTTTGGACATTTCGTCCCCGAGGGTATCACCAGCCCAGTATATCAATAATGTGGTAATTTTTATAAATGTTCTGTTTACAAAACTTTTTCGAAAAACTAAGGATTTTCTTATTCCAGGCAAAGATTACCTTAGCCGTATTTGGCACAATTTTTTTGGAATTTTGGATCCTCAATGCTCTTCAACTTTGTATTTGATATGAGCGTCACTTAATTATAATCCTGGTACCTTTGATAACAATGACATCATTGGGTCGATTCCACTGCTGGTGGACGTTTCGTCTCCGAGGGTATCACCAGCCCAGTACGAAGTGTTGACATGAATATCGTTAATGTGGTCATTTTTATAGATTTCCTGTTTACAAAACTTTGAATTTTTTGAAAAACTAAGGATTTTCTTATCCAAGGCAAGGATTACCTTAGCCGTATTTGGCACATCTTTTTTGGAATTTTGGATCCTCAATGCTGTTCAACTTTGTACCTCTTTTGGCTTTAAAAATATTTTGATATGAGCGTCACTGATGAGTCTTATGAAGACTAAATGTGTGTCTGGCGTACTAAATTATAGTCCTGGTACCTTTGATAACTATTCCGATTGTGAACTTTCCATTTCTAAGTAGCAACATTCCAGCAGCACCTGCATAATGGGTATATATTTCCCAATTGATACGATATGCTCTGCTTGCATTTCCTATCATGATTGTCTTGATAGAGGATTGCTGCTCACAAGGCAGCTATTAAACCAAGAGTTCCAAATGGTGAAGTTGAAATCATCCCTTCGTAAATTTTACGAATGCCATTACAAGTTGGTTGACGGTTATGGAATAACAGTTTCACAATAGTATCGGATATGTTCCTTACGTCGTAACTAATATCCCCTTCCCTTTCATGAATGTGACCTACCAAATAAGACTATTTACCAGAATTGTTATTACATAAGCAACACGACCAGTGCCACATGTGGAGCAGGATCTGCTCACCCTTCCGGAGCACCTGAGATCACCCCTAGTTTTTGGTGGGGTTGGTGTTGCTTATGCTTTAGTTTTTTATGTTGTGTCATGTGTACTATTGTTTGTCTGTTTGTCTTTTTCATTTTTAGCCATGGCGTTGTCACTTTATTTTTGATTTATGAGTTTGACTGTGACTCTGGTATCTTTTGTCCCTCTTTATGGAATTCACAGAACGCCTCTTAATATATTCAGGTGTTAGCACAATCAAGGAAAAAAATCGAATCTACAGGACAACCTTGATATTCACATACCACTACTCAATTGGATGTTGCTAGCAGAATTAAGAAAAAGTTTGGAATTCACAGGCCAGCATTTAAGTGTCACTGATTGACACTTTAACATAGCAGACATAATAAACTTTATCATTTATCACAGAAGTACATACATACACATGATTACATCAACAATTAAATATTGCACATATTGTCAAAAATATTTCATCACTTGAAAATATTTATATTCCTCTATTAGAGTTCAAATTATATAAATTCACAGTGCTGAACTGTAAACTAATTATATGACTTTAAATTGCAGTATAATGCATTATTATTATACTAATTACTTTTAATCTACCATGTAAAAAGATATTTTGATATTTTTGTCCTTCAACACAGGATAAAATATTTTGTTCCATAACACCAATTTTAATGTTTATATAAGACTTTAATAGTCATTCACCAATATTTAAGGAGATTTTAGAATTATGTTCTTTCGAGACCCACCAAATAATACCAATGCAAAAATATCAAAGTCTTAGTCAGCCTTAAAAAGTTTTCTTGCAATTTAAAAAAAAAAACAATTTCTTGATCAGGAGCTCCATAACCTATCAATATTTTTAGCTTATTTTGTTTTTTTTTACTTCAACTTATAGTACCAATTTTAAATTCTATATTTTTTTTATTTCACCTATTTACATCCTTAAGCCAAGATGGAATGTGAAAGTGTCTATCCTGGTATTTAAAATCTGTAGATATATATATCATAAATTAGTCCAGCAAAGTTTGTCCTGAATATTGACCTCATTCTGGTATACAATCAACACCAAGTTCTGAGGGAAGAATCAGTCCAACTCCTAGTGCTTCTCTTTCTAATGAGGCAAGTTGTCTGAAATAAAATAACAGCAGTCATATATTATCAGCAATAACAACCAACCAAAAATCAATCAATCAATTAATCATTCTAATGCAACATTGTTCATTTTCATTGGATATGTTATCAATTTTCATGGTGTCAATTCAAAATTGATGCTATGAAAATGTATTAGCAAACAAAGGCATCTTATGACAGATTTTAAATGCATGATTTGACGTTGGTTTCTGTCAATTTCTTTATAATGGAGATAAAAATAACTCATTTTAAGCTCTGATGGCATTGAATGGCTAACATGTAGCCAATAAACTTAATTTGCTACCATCAAATCATCAATAAAGGAAATAAATTATAATTTGATGATTATCAACTCACTTGTCCCATTGGACATCTAATATGTTGATACAACTTGTCTGACACCTATTTTTACTTTTTGTTGGTGGAATGTACAAGTACCTTTATTTTTGTTAGATATATTTCTATTCAGTGTTCCAGCTAGGCCGTTTTCAGAGGGCGCGGCGCCCGCCCTTGTCCGAGTGGTGCCCTGTGCCCTTTTTACAGTTTCCAGGGCGCCCTGCCTTTTTAGAAGATCGATTGCATATTAATTTGCGTATTGATATGATACGCTAATTACTAAATTTTACCTGGGGAAAAGTTTATGACTTTGTTTACGACCCCAAGCTAATCAATGATTATAACTGGTGTCATAAGCTGTTGTTATAGGTAATCCGTTTATCGGATGAGTCATTAATGATCATCAACATTAATTGGTTCAAATAGAATCGGACAGTTGGCAATTATCTTTGAAGAAATGTGGGCACAATTTGCGATGTTTACCGTAGTTTCATGGAGGAAACATAATGACAGAAAGTTGGAAAACCATAATAAACTCATTGAAGACATTGTTTTACTTGTTTTCTGTAAAATAAACACAAAATTCAGACGTATTTGTCATTGACTGCCTTCATTTTTGATACAAAAATAACAAAATAGGCCGCCATATTGTGATCATATTTACATCATATTTACATCATATTTACGTACTGTTATAATCCTCCAAACAAGGAGCACACCCGAATAAAGAAAGATAACTCAATCTGATTTTTTTCCTACCATTGAGTAACCCATTTACATATTCTAAAATATGTCTCCATACTTCTTACTTAAGAATATATATGTTTAGGTATTTATTTTGAGTTATGGGAAAAGTTAAAGAGGGTCTTAGTAGCAGTGTTGGTAGGATGCCTTGGTCATCTTTTTCTGTATTCTTTATTTTTGATACTATTTTTCACTGTTGCTTTAATTTATATCCTAAAATTGTGAATTTACTGAGCACAGCTGTTTTGTGATGTATTGCCATCAAGCACAGCAGAGGTAGAAAGGTGAAACTAGTAAAATGTGGTATACCATAGAAACAGTATGAAACACGTCACCTTTCAAAACATACTACATATAAAGTTCAACTGTGCCAAGCAATGATAAAATAACTTGTGTGACAAGCTGCTTGACAAGTTTTTCAGCCTTAAAAGTAGAAAGATAGAGTTCTATATGGGCTGATGATGTTGTTCTTGTATAACCTGTGATTCAACGAATAAACACAAATGTTTGATTAACATCTTTTATTAAAATATGCCCTTTTCATATTATCATATCGCGCTTTAAATGCCCTTTTTCAGGATTGGCACCCTGCCCTTTTGAAAACCTAGCTGGAACACTGCTATTTGTATCCATCTGATGAGTTAAGCCTTTTTTGACTGCTTTTTATACTTCGTTCTTATTTTGTACTTTCCAGGTAAGAGGAGGGTTGAAATCCCACTTTGATGTTTAATCCCGCCACATTCTATCATGTATGTGTCTGTCCCAAGTCTGCAAGAACTTTCAGATCTGTACTTAGTGTCTTTTTGTTGTTGGGATGTACAAATTCCCTTCCGTGTTGCTGTTGCTGTGTAACATATTTGCTTTTTGATAATTTTTTTTAACATAAATTAGGTCGTAATTTTTTTCGTTTTATTTGTTTTACATTTGACATTTCAGGGTCTTTTATAGCTGACTATGGGGTATGGGCTTTGCTCATTGTTGAAGGTCATATGGTGACGGTTAGAGTGGTTGCAATTGAAACTTTACAGTAACTATTATAACTTTTTATTAAATATGTTGTCATTGTTATATATTTTATTGAAAGCACTTTACGCCAATATGGGCCAATGGCTTATACCATTATACATAATATACAGTTTACGTATATAAAACAATGAAAATAAACAATGCAGACAGTTTGAACTATAATCCTTGTCTTTCTTTAAATTAATAATCATTTTTATAGAATGTAAAGGCTATGTGGAATCATGGAGTAGAGTTCACAAAAGTCATAACTGTATCATTATTTGCCTTCAATCTTTTATGTTATATTTCAGTGGTTATCATGTTTAATGGTTGTTTGGTATACTAATTTTGTTCACTTTTCACAAAACAACAAAATGAGACAAATTTGAGCTCTAACTTTATATCTATATCTATTTAATATCAGTAGTAAGTATGGTTACCTCCTTAGTTTGGTGACCTTTGACCTTAATTCCTTGTCATACTCTCTAATTTTACTGACTTCCTGCCAAGCCTCCTTCTGTTTTGATTGGTCAATTATTGATCTCTGGTATAACCCAGACCACAACACCTGAAAAAAACAAAAATAACTGAATATCTTGAATAGACAGATCAGATAAAAGTGTGTGAAGATGTAAAATTTAATACACTTACAACAGGTAAAGAAGTAAGTAGTATTACAAACAAGAATGTGTCCATAGAATACAGATGCCCCAACCAAACTACTTTTATGTTGGACAAAAAGACAGACAAATGGACGCACAAACTGAAAACATAATGCCACTAGGTGGAGCATAAAAACCTACTTTTCAGAGTACTTCAGATATGATATTTGTATATGGTTAATTAAATTAAAAGAGAAATGCTATATTACATACCAAACTTTGTGGAGCTACAGAGGGCCATATAACTCTAGGATTAGGATCATACATAGGATTAAGATACTTCTGTAAAACTTCTGGTCTTGCTAAATATGTCCTGTAA
The DNA here is from genome assembly GCF_036588685.1 of Mytilus trossulus. NCBI lineage: Eukaryota > Metazoa > Mollusca > Bivalvia > Mytilida > Mytilidae > Mytilus > Mytilus trossulus. The sequence goes on from NW_026963322.1 coordinate 746,927, forward strand.
ATAAAGTTATAAATTTTTTTTTATTAAAAATTAGTTTTAAAGGAGTTGGATAAATCTACTATTCAGTGCTAAAACATTTTAACAAAAAACAAGTACATGTAACATATGTATGTCCTGTGTAACCTAATGCCAACATTTAAAATGGTAAACCAAAGTTGCACTTCCAAGAGGGGAGAAACAGGAATGATTTCAGTGTTTATACAAGTTCCAATAAAAAAAATGAAAAGATATTTTCTCAATTTATATTTTAAATACAGGTTGCGAAAATTTCAAACTATACAATATATACAATATTTTTTTTTTATTGTCAATCAAGGACGCCCTAAAAGAGCAGTATAATTACAAGCAATTTGTTACAATGATTATTATTAATTCTTAATGATATGCAAATGACAAAATATAGAATAAAGAAAATGAGCCCAAAAGTAAAATTAAAACCACAGATATTTATATATGCATATATTGATCATGTAAAAATGATTTTAAGCTGTTTATGGATACCATTAGTGCCATAAAAGTTAAATTTGGTCTATGAATGATTCACTGGGTCAGCAAATTGGCATTATTTACATTTTTATCAGTTTATTCCTCTCAGTCCAGAGACTGATTATTAAATTACATAAGTGTTTTAGAACTTCTAGATTCTCACAACCTATTAGCCATATAAACATATTTTCATCATTACATTTCTTTAAGTTAGGATAAGAAATACAAAGTTCTTTAATAAATGTCATTCTGTATGTTTCTAATTTTTTGCATCGTAGGAGAAAGTGGATCTCATCTTGCACTTCCTCCTCACAGAGTTTACAAACACGCTCATGAATGACCATAATACCATCCATCAATAAGGACATGTGTTACTTTTAAATATAGCAGGTACAAATTATGACTAGAAACAAGATAGTTGTAGCCTTTTATGGGGATTTTTTTTTCAAAATAATGATGATTTAATTAATACTTTTCTTCAATTACCATAAAGAGACTGTTCTGGAGGACAATTTACACTCTTTTCTTTCCTTCTCATTATTGCACAGGAATGTACCTAAAAATAGAATAAAATATCCAATAACAACAAGCACAAAAAGACTGTTCACGAAATCAGGGACAAACAAACTGGTTGACACATGTAATAAATGGCTGACACTTGTGTGACATATATATGTTATATAGATGGCTGATTTATTTTTTAAATGGTCTATTTTAATGTCACCTTGTTGACAAATGATCTATTTTGATGACAACTTATTGACAAATGGTATATTGTGATAACACTTGGTTGACAAATGGTATTTTTTTATGACATCTGGTTGACAAATGGTCTTTTTTGATGACACCTAGTTGACATATGGTCAATTTTGATGACACCTGGTTGACATATGGTCAATTTTGATGACACCAGGTTGACATATGGTCAAATTTGATGACACCAGGTTGACATATGGTCAATTTTGATGACACCTGGGTGACAAATGGTCTATTTAGTTGACACCTGGGTGACATATGGTCAATTTTGATGACACCTGGTTGACATATGGTCAAATTTGATGACACCAGGTTGATAAATTTAATATATGATTGACACCTGGTTGATAAATGTTTTTTTATTTTGTTTGAAAACTGATTGGAATATGGTCTTTATGAATGTCATATAGTATAAACTGATGAAAATGTATATATGGTGGGCAAAGTGTATACATGGTTGATCAAGATGTATATGGTTGATACATGGTGTACATGGTTGACACATGGTGTTATGGTTGATATATGGTATCATGCTAACCTCTTTCTAATTGTTACCATGCCTGATGATATCTCACTAAAGGTTACCATACCTTATGACCTCTGACTTCAGATTATAATGCCAGATGATCTACCTCAAGACATATGTCAATGTAACATTGTTAATTTTCTTCTTAATACATTGTAGACTGACAGTCTGTCACTGAACAAGATTAAGTGGAAGTTTTTGTTTTCTACTTACCAAATTGTGAAGAGTAGGTGTGTTCGAACAGCAGGATAAGAAACTCTTCATTGAATTCAAATGAACAAGGAAACTGTTGCCATATCTACAATGTAAACAACACTTTAATAAGTGAAACTGGGAGCTACAGCTCACTGATGATACCCCCGCCCAAATACTTGACAGAAAACAGGAAGTTTTTGAGTGATGAATCTGAAAAAGCATCATACTGTATAGCTGAGTTATATAAACCCAGAAACCAAACTTCAGAAATCATTGTATTGCAGTTCCTGACAAAAATATGTCGCAATTTTCAACTTGGATATTATGTGTTAAATGTAATTCACTGCAACCAATGTAATAATGTATATATGTACATGCCAGTGTAACAGGTCTGTCTCAGAGTATTTAGGACAACAATAAAAAATGTTTCATTGATAAATAGTTCATGTGTCCAAGAAGGAATAAAACTCTTTGTCGAATAGCCTGTAATAAACATATTTCACCCTGCTGCATTTTTTTTTAGACTGTCCCAAGACAGCAGCCTCTGGCCTTTTTTCTTCATGTATGATTTTAAATTTAAGTTTATTTATGTATTCCAGGGTTTAGTATGACATCCATCTTGACTGAACTAGTCAAGAGTTGGGGTAATTGTAATTGTAATCGTTAATCAGCTGTAATTGATTACAATTTTTCAAGTAATCATTGTAATCATTAATCAGCCAAAAATCTGATTACATGTTATTTAAGGCCACGTTTTTTTTATTTGTTGTTTTTACGGATCCGCCTACCCGATTTTGCCGATTTTCAGAATAAAAATAAAATTGACTTTTCATGCTTTTTTGTTCCCACTGACCCTTATCAATGAATTATCCCTGAAAAATAATTAAAATTCTCTTTTTTTATGAAATGAAATGCATTAATCATTAACAAAGTTGATAACACTTTCTGTTGTGAAAAATAAAACTTCCAATTTACGTTTCTAAAAATAGACAAATCAATTATAACTGACCTTGAAATGTCTTTTGCGCAAATAATTTTGTGGAACGAAACCTGTGTTTAAAACCAATTACAAAATAAGTTTGTTTCCCTTATTTGTCATCAGTCAGTAAGATGCATCATCTCAGAGAAATAGACTTATTCAAAAGAGGGACGAAAGATACCAAAGGGACAGTCAAACTCGTAAATCTAAAACAAACTGACAACGTCATGGCTAAAAATGAAAAAGACAAACAGAAAAACAATAGTACACATGACAAAACATAGAAAACTAAAGAATAAACAACATGAACCCCACCAAAAACTAGGGGTGATCTCAGGTGCTCCGGAAGGGTAAGTACAAATGTGGACAGGTGGAATACATCAAATAAGTACTGAATATCAACAAATCATTTGAAATTTTCTTGTTTCATAGATAATAAAAAAATTCGATCATTGGGATAAAAACAGGATTGCATGACAACTGATTAAACCCCATATTGTTGTTTTTCCAGTGGACGAGTCTATTACATTTTTGGACACGTGTGTTGAAACTTATTTTTGTACGACGTTTTTACATTTTTTTTCTTTATCAGTTTTTGTGATTGAAGATCATTATTAACAAGTTTTCTGGAATTGATTGAGAGCTACTACGGGAATCTGTTTTTCTTGTTTGTGAAATGACGATTTAATTTCGTCTTTGTCCGTGCAACCCCCCACTATTTTACAGGAAGTTATTAAACGATGTCATGCGATGTTCATGATCGTTGATCAATAATATTTCATCGAACTAAATGTAAAGAAATGATGACAAAACAGCAAATAAGACAAATATTTCGTTAGTGAGGTGAAATATATATTTATTTTGCATATTTTTCTGTTTTTAAAAATTTTTTTTTCTTTTTTTTTCCGACCGACCGACCTGACTTTTTTATGGGAAAAAATCTGTTAAACCAACAAATTAAAAAAACGTGGCCTAATTTAATCAATTACTTTTCAAAATATCCTGTAATCCTGATTACTTTCTGATTACATTCTGATTACAATGAAAAAAATCTTAAACTGTTTATGGTCAATAAATGAAAAAAATTGTTATTCTTATTCAATTTATATTGAACATGTTAAGATAGTTTGGTATACTTTTTGATATATAAAGCATGACAATTGGTTTGTATACTTCAGTAAATAAACAGCTGCGCCATGAGCGCATGATACGCCCAACGTCTTATGTGGAAGTTATATGCAATATTCATAAATAGTTTCTGAGAAAGTTTTAAGCAATAACCATATATAGTTTTTGAGACACGGCGGGAAACTCTCCACCCTGTTTTTTTTTTATAAAAAACTTAAATATCACTAAAATAAAATTTTGAATCAAAACCAAAAAGTTTAAAGATCTTTAGATTAACATAACAAAGAAGTGTGTAAAGTTTTAAGCAATAATCATAAATTATTTTTGAGATGCAGCGCGACATGTAAAAAAAACCTCCCCTGTTTAACAAAATACTCAATAACTCAAAAATGAAATTTTGAATCATCACCAAAAAGTATACAGATCTTTAGATCAATATAATAAAGAAGTGTGTAAAGTTTTAAGCAATAATCATAAATTGTTATAGAGATATGGCACAACATGTAAAAAAAAAAACCTCCCCCTTTTTCACAAAATACTCAATCACTCAAAAATGAAATTTTGAATCATCATCAAAAAGAATACAGATCTTAAGATTAATATAACAAAGACATGTGTAAAGATTGTAGCAATAATCATAAATCGATTTTGAGATATGGCGTGACATGTAAAAAAAAACCTCCCCCTTTTTTACAAAATACTCAATAACTCAAAAATAAAATTTTGAATCATCACCAAAATGTATACAGATATTAAGATTAATATAACTAAGAAGTGTTTAAAGTTTTAAGCCATAATCAAGAATCGTTTTTGAGATACAGTGCGACATGTGAAAAAAACACACCCCTGTTTTAGTTACAAAGTACCGTAAATCAAAAAGTTTAAATCTAATTTTCACCAAAAAGTATACAGATCATTTGACCATCATAAGAAACAACTATATTAAGTTTCATGAAATTTGGATAAGTCGTTCTCAAGTCACAGTGCGACATGTTTACGCCGGACAGACGGACAGACACTGGATATGTGTATACCATAATACGTCCCGTCAAAATTTTGACGGGCGTATAAAAATTAACTATAACAGTATTGAAAAGTCATCAATAGCCTAAGTAGAAACATATAATACTAATATATGTTTCAGGCCTTAGCAAAATGTATCGTATGATTTTTTGTCAACTTTGAATTGACAGGTAGGAAACCAATTAAGGTTTGTTTTTATTGCAATTACCCACTGCGTATAGATGTAGGACACTGTATACATGTATGGTAAAAGATAAATCAGACATGTGATCATTTATCTAATTAGCACAAACATTTATTACAAGTTGGACAAATATCTTGTTTAAGATAAGCAAATTTTTGTATGTTTTGGACTGTACATGTAAAATGCAATGCTTTTTAGCACTTGTATTTTGTTTTCTATTTGATTATACTGGTAAATTCATTTCATCCATTCTTTAACTCCCATAAATTGCACCTTAAACAAATATCAATAAAAGTCTAGAATAGGTCAGAAGACAAACAGCAAACGCTTTTTATAAAGCTATATTCAATTGAAGTCAAAAGAATTCAGAGATTAATGATGATATCCAGTAACACAATGTTTATGTATGAATGAAGTAAACTTTTGAGGTTTATTAAAAAGATTAAGTTTGAAGTTATCATTTTATAATATACCAAACACAATACTTTCTAAATAATGCTATAGTTATATATTAAACATTTCTTGTTTTGTTTATATAGATTAGACCGTTGGTTTTCCCGTTTGAATGGTTTTACACTAGTAATTTTGGGGCCCTTTATAGCTTGTTGTTCGGTGTGAGCCAAGGCTCCTTGTTGAAGGCCGTACTTTAACCTATAATGGTTTAATTTTTAAATTGTTATTTGGATGGAGAGTTGTCTCATTGGCACTCACACCACATCTTCCTATATCTATTCATTCACATCATGCAAAATGTTTTTTTTTAATTCATTGTAATCATGATTACTTTGCCAATGTAATCATTAATTTAATCAGACACTTTCAGAACTGATCACTACAAACTGCTCAGAGTCTGAATTGACCAGTTTTTGTGCTCGACCAGTAAAATCGAGCACACATTTTACTCGACTAGTCTCGACATTGTCTCGACTGGACTTAACTGTACTTAAGTGTACTCGACTAGGTCTCGACTTTACTTAATTAGTCTGAAATGGTCTTGACCAAGGCTTGACCTGTCTCGACCTGTCTTGACTAGTCTCGACTCAGCCTGAACCAGTCTCGACCTGTCTCAACTAGTCTCGACTCAGTCTGAACCAGTCTCGACCTGTCTCGACTAGTCTTGACCTTCAAATTTAGTTTTGACTGGTATAAAGAAGCCCATCTAACTAAATTAAATACTGATCTTACAAAATTCAAGCTTATTAGGTAGTTTGATTACTGGCGGTGAAATTATAAAAAAATTTTTTTTTACAAAAGGTAAAAATAAAAATTATTATATAAATTCAGATATGCATCTTTAAATTTTCTAATAACTTTTTCAAATCAACTTGGATTTTCATCAAACTATGCACCTATCTAAGATATATATCAAGCTTACTGAATCACATTTCATTTACTTTTTTGTTGTATAGCTATGAAATTTAAGAATTAAAGTCATCTCGGTAAAAAAGCTAGGATTTGCAATTCAGACAAAATAGAGATAGGCATCTTTAATTTTTTTAATAACTTTTTCAAAATCACTTGGATTTTCATCAAACTATGCAGCTATCTTAGATAAATATCAAGCTTACTGAATCCCATTTCATTTACTTTTGTTTTGTATAGCTGTAAAATTTAAGAATTAAAGTCATCTCAGTAAAAAAGCTAGGATTTGCAATTTGGACAAAATAGAGACAGGCATCTTTAATTTTTTTAATAACTTTTTCAAATCAACTTGGATTGTCATCAAACTATGCAGCTATCTTAGATATATATCAAGCTTACTGAATACCATTTCATTTACTTTTTTATTGTATTGCTGTAAAATTTAAGAATTAAAGAAATGTTGGTAAAAAAGCTAGGATTTGCAATTCGGACAAAATAGAGATAGTACACTTTAAATTTTCTAATAACTTTTTCAAATCAACTTGGATTGTCATCAAACTATGCAGCTATCTTCGATATATATCAGGCTTACTGAATCTTATTTCATTTACTTTTTTATTGTATAGCTGTAAAATTTAAGAATTAAAGTCATCTCTGTAAAAAAAGCTAGGATTTGCAATTTGGACAAAATAGAGATAGGCATCTTTAATATTTTTAATAACTTTTTCAAAACAACTTGGATTGTCATCAAACTATGCAGCTATCTTAGATGTATATCAAGCTTACTGAATCCCATTTCATTTACTTTTTTGTTGTACTGTTGTAAAATTTAAGAATTAAAGTAATGTTGGTAAAAAAAGCTAGAATTTGCAATTCGGACAAAATAGAGATAGTACACTTTAATTTTTTTAATAACTTTTTCAAATCAACTTGGATTTTGATCAAACTAGGCAGCTATCTTAGAAACATATCAAGCTTCTTGAATCCCAGGTTATTTAGATTTTAGTTGTATTGCTGTAAAATTTAAGAATCAACGTATTCTAGGTAAAAAAGCTAGGATTTGCAGTTTTGACAAAATAGAGATGGTACACTTTAATTTTTTCATAACTTTTTGAAATCAACTTAGATTTTCATCAAACTCTATAACTATCTTTGCAATATTCTTGCTAAATATCTTACTTAACCATAAGTTGTTATTTAGTTTGGTGTATTTCTGTCAAATTTAAAAATTTAATTAATCTACATGTAGGTCAAAAAGCGTTGATATTAGAAATATATCTTTCTTTAATTAAAAATATTAAATTTTTGTTTTAACAAAAATAAAGGTGTCTTTTTTAAGATTTTTTAAGATTTCATATCTTTTTCAAATCAGCTTAAACAAAATAAACCCCTTTTTTTGTAGTAAAACAAAAAATTAATATCATGAACTTTCATAACAATCCTTGAAAACCTTTTAAAAAAAGAAATGTGTTCCAAAGTTACAGTAAAAATTTATTTCAATCAAATCTTAAAATATTTTTTTGTCAAATTTAATGACATGGCACTATAAATGGTTTAATTACATCAGTACACCTGAGATTTACAGGTAAAAAGAAAGCCCTACTTTTCTTAAACTCGTGTATTACTTATCAAGAGAATTAAAAAAGCCTTGCGATTTAGATTTAACAGGATGTTGCAACTTTGAATAAATGTTATTTAGAATTTAAAACTCTCTGGTAGATGTGATCTTTTTAATAAGTTTGCCCCAAGCAGAAGGTATTGCCTTATAAATCACCACAAATCAGAAGAACTATTTGAATAATTTCTTTAATTTTTCTTTGCTTTTTGATATATTTATAGGATATATATATCAACAGGAATAAAACATTAAAGGAATTATATAACTAATTTATATATACTTTTTCCAAAATTATGAGGAAAGATATATATCTAATATTGTAGCTTTTTGACCTACATGTAGACTAATTAAATTCTTAAATTTGACAGAAATACACCAAACTAAATAACAACCTATGTTTCAGTAAGACTGATACATCACCAAGGTAGCTATATCATGTATATAGTTTGAATAAAATCCAAGTTGATTTGAAAAAGTTATTAACAAGTTTAAAGTGTACTATCTCTATTTTGTCAAAACTGCAAATCCTAGCCTTTTTTACCCAGATTTGACAGCAATACACCAAACTAAATAACAACCTGGGATTCAGTAAGATTAATACATCAACAAGGTAACTATATAGTTTGAATAAATCCAAGTTGACTTGAAAAAAATATTAAAAAAATTAAAGTGTACTATATATCTTTATTTTGTTTGAACTGCAAATTCTAGCTTTCTTGACCTAGAATAATTAAATTTGTAAATTTGACAGCAATTCAACAAAAAACAAAATAAACTAGGATTCAGTAAGCTTGATATATATCTAAGAGAGCTGCCTAGTTTGATGAAAATCCAAGTTGATTTGAAAAAGTTATTAGAAAATTTAAAGTGTACTATCTCTATTTTGTCCAAAATTGCAAATCCTAGCTTTTTTTGCCAACATTTCTTTAATTCTTAAATTTCACAGCAATACAATAAAAAAAGTAAATGAAATAGGATTCAGTAAGCTTGATATATATCTAAGATAGCTGCATAGTTTGATGACAATCCAAGTTGATTTGAAAAAGTTGTTAAAAAAATTAAAGATGCCTATCTCTATTTTGTCTGAATTGCAAATCCTAGCTTTTTTTACCGAGATGACTTTAATTCTTAAATTTTACAGCAATACAACAAAAAAGTAAATGGAATGGGATTCAATAAGCTTGATATATATCTAAGATAGCTGCATAGTTTGATGAAAATCCAAGTGATTTTGAAAAAAGTTATTAGAAAATTTAAAAGTGTACTATCTCTATTTTGTCCGAAATTGCAAATCCTAGCTTTTTTTACCAACATTTCTTTAATTCTTAAATTTTACAGCAATACAATAAAAAAAGTAAATGAAATGGGATTCAGTAAGCTTGATATATATCTAAGATAGCTGCATAGTTTGATGACAATCCAAGTTGATTTGAAAAAGTTATTAAAAAACTTAAAGATGCCTATCTCTATTTTGTCCAAATTGCAAATCCTAGCTTTTTTTACTGAGATGACTTTAATTCTTAAATTTTACAGCTATACAAAACAAAAGTAAATGAAATGGGATTCAGTAAGCTTGATATATATCTAAGATAGCTGCATAGTTTGATGACAATCCAAGTTGATTTGAAAAAGTTATTAAAAAAATTAAAGATGCCTATCTCTATTTTGTCCAAATTGCAAATCCTAGCTTTTTTTACTGAGATGACTTTAATTCTTAAATTTTACAGCTATACAAAACAAAAGTAAATGAAATGGGATTCAGTAAGCTTGATATATATCTAAGATAGCTGCATAGTTTGATGACAATCCAAGTTGATTTGAAAAAGTTATTAAAAAAATTAAAAATGCCTATCTCTATTTTGTCCAAATTGCAAATCCTAGCTTTTTTTACTGAGATGACTTTAATTCTTAAATTTTACAGCTATACAAAACAAAAGTAAATGAAATGGGATTTAGTAAGCTTGATATTTATCTAAGATAGCTGCATAGTTTGATGAAAATCCAAGTGATTTTGAAAAAGTTATTAAAAAAATTAAAGATGCCTATCTCTATTTTGTCTGAATTGCAAATCCTAGCTTTTTTACCGAGATGACTTTAATTCTTAAATTTCATAGCTATACAACAAAAAAGTAAATGAAATGGGATTCAGTAAGCTTGATATATATCTTAGATAGGTGCATAGTTTGATGAAAATCCAAGTTGATTTGAAAAAGTTATTAGAAAATTTAAAGATGCCTATCTGAATTTATATAATAATTTTTATTTTTTACCTATTGTAAAAAAAATTTTTTTTTATTTCACCGCCAGTAATCAAACTACCTAATAAGCTTGAATTTTGTAAGATCAGTATTTAATTTAGTTAGATGGGCTTCTTTATACCAGTCAAAACTAAATTTGAAGGTCAAGACTAGTCGAGACAGGTCGAGACTGGTTCAGACTGAGTCGAGACTAGTCAAGACAGGTCGAGACAGGTCGAGCCTTAGTCAAGACCATTTCAGACTAATTAAGTAAAGTCGAGACCTAGTCGAGTACACTTAAGTACAGTTAAGTCCAGTCGAGACAATGTCGAGACTAGTCGAGTAAAATGTGTGCTCGATTTTACTGGTCGAGCACAAAAACTGGTCAATTCAGACTCGGAGCAGTTTGTAGTGTGATGTAATCATTAATTTAATCTAATCGTACAAATGACAAAGTAATTGTAATTTAATCAATTACATTGAAAGTAATGAGAGCCATCTCTGAAACTAGTACACATTTTATGTTTAGGGGCCAGATAAAGCACGTCATTTAGTGTTGGATTTTCTTGCTGTGTTGATGACCTATTGGACGATTACAGCTATTTTCCACTTTTTTCGGTTGTTGTCTCTTTGATACATTCCCCATTTCCATTCTTAACTTTATAAAATAATTAACTGTTGATTCAGAAATATGTCGTCTTTCTGTTATTCTAATATACATTTAGTAAATGTATAAAGCAAATATTGAAATTAAAATGGCAATACTTTAACATGCTCTGCAAGGCATTCAAAGTCAATGGAACTTAAGGTTTAAATTTATATGAAGGATAAATGCCAATAAAATTGCATTTATCAAATATCTATAAACTAAACTAAAAACCATATATGTGATTTTATTATATTCAGTTAACCATGGAAACGAAATGTGCAAATGCTAATAGAGTTTCATAACAAATATTTTCCATCATTATAAGTGGTTAATTTAAAAAAAAATAGTCCTTGCTTTGTGCCATGAAATATTTAAATTCAAAATAATTTATACTATTTGCTATATGTGTGCTATGGAATCTTAATTTATTGAGAAAACTATGAATATACTAACCTGCCAGACACAATCTAAAAAGAGAAGAAAAATAGGAGATTCACTTCTCTGTTTAGTGATGGCAAATGCTGATTTGGAACAGCGGTCAGCAAATGGATGACCACCTTGTAACCATTCACGTTCTACTAAGGCTTCAAATCTAAAAAGAATAAATAAGATAAGGACCAACTTAGGACAAAGGTCAGTAAATGGACGTCCACCTTGTAATCTAGACTTCAAATCTATATATAAATACGATTTGGACCAACTTGGGTCAAAGGTCAGTAAATGGACGTCCACCTTGTAATCTAGACTTCAAATCTATATATAAATACGATTTGGACCAACTTGGGTCAAAGGTCGGTAAATGGACGTCCACCTTGTAATCTAGGCTACAAATTTATAAATAAATACGATTAGGACCAAAGGGTCAAAGGTCATCAAACAAATATTATAATTTAACCATTCATGCCCACAAATAAAAGGTTTAAAATTATGGAGCAAATGAACATGTCAAATGGCAGGTCTATACATAAAATAAAATGTTGGTTGTGTGACATTGTAGCATCTTCTTTCATTCAGGAAACTGATTTTCTTTTTATAAATTTAAAGAACAATGTCACCTGACATTAAAAATTAAACAAATATTTGCATTAAGTCATATTTAAAAAGATGTACTAGATGAGGTTTTGGAATTTGTGTCAAATGTTCGGACTCCTTGGTGTTTTTCCATACAACACAATGTTAAATATTTTGCACCCATTTATTTTTTCATATAAGATTAACCACCTCATGAAAGGTCATTTAACAAAATTTAAGAAGATTCTTAATTTTCTTTCTTTTGTTATGAGACCCAATAATACCAATGCAAATATAAGGTAAAAGTCCGAGTCAGTCTTTTCCCGCCATATTTTAAATCTCAAATATCACGAAAAGGAGGTCCATGACCTATCAATATTTTTAGCTTATTTTTATCCTTTATGGATGCTCTACCAGCTTATAGTATAAATTTTAACTTCTTAATTTATTAAATTTTACCTAACCTCACCTAAGTACATCCTTAAATGCAGTTTATTTTTTCAATATTGGTAATAACTGCTTGAATAGACCAAATAATCTAAAGTTGTTTACCCATTAATGGTCCTACAGTCATGGTCCAATATAAGTTGTACAAGGGAGGTAACCTGTAAAGTTGTATCAAATCCCTCAGATCCATGGACCAATACTGAAGCCCCTGTAAAATACAACAACAAAACTCAATTAAAGTGTGATGGACTAGCACAGGGGAGGTAATCCTGTGTTGTATCAAATCCCTCAGATCCATGGACCAATACTGAAGCCCTGTAAAATACAACAACAATAACTCAATTATAAATGATGGACTAGCACAGGGGAGGTAATCCTATGTTGTATCAAATCCCTCAGATCCATGGACCAATACTGAAGCCCCTGTAAAAATACAACAACAATAACTCAATTATAGAGTGATGGACTAGCACAGGGGAGGTAATCCTGTGTTGTATCAAATCTCTCAGATCCATGGACCAATACTGAAGCCCCTGTAAAATACAACAACAAAAACTCAATTATAGAGTGATGGACTAGCACAGGGGAGGTAATCCTGTGTTCTATCAAATCCCTCAGATCCATGGACCAATACTGAAGCCCCTGTAAAATACAACAACAAAACTCAATTAAAGAGTGATGGACTAGCACAGGGGAGGTAATCCTGTGTTGTATCAAATCCCTCTGATCCATGGACCAATACTGAAGCCCCTGTAAAAATACAACAACAAAACTCAATTAAAGTGTGATGGACTAGCACAGGGGAGGTAATCCTGTGTTGTATCAAATCCCTCTGATCCATGGACCAATACTGAAGCCCCTGTAAAATACAACAACAAAACTCAATTAAAGTGTGATGGACTAGCACAGGGGAGGTAATCCTGTGTTGTATCAAATCCCTCTGATCCATGGACCAATACTGAAGCCCCTGTAAAAATACAACAACAATAACTCAATTATAAATGATGGACTAGCACAGGGGAGGTAATCCTATGTTGTATCAAAAAACTCATTTATAGAGTGATGGACTAGCACAGGGGAGGTAACCTGTAAAGTTGTATCAAATCCCTCAGATCCATGGACCAATACGGAAGCCCATGTAAAAGACAACAAAAACTCAATTATAGAGTGATGGACTAGCACAGGGGAGGTAATCCTGTGTTGTATCAAATCCCTCAGATCCATGGACCAATACCGAAGCCCCTGTAAAATACAACAATAACTCAATTATAAATGATGGACTAGCACAGGGGAGGTAATCCTGTGTTGTATCAAATCCCTCAGATCCATGGACCAATACTGAAGCCCCTGTAAAATACAACAACAATAATTCAACAAGCATTAGCCTTTCAAAAAGGCTATTCCACTCTTAGCTGATGAAAATGGAAAGTGCTCTCGCTTTGTAGATTAATTCATTTACTATAATAGCCACTTGCATCAATCAACAAATTTTACCACACACGTGAGGTCACACATTATGAAGTAGTAATATATTGTTTAATGTTGTTGTTTACTCCAGAAGATTCGACTATTTATAGATAAAAGTTACCTGTGTAAAATCTAATTGCTCAAATAGAGAGGACAAATCCGATACTCTACGGGATTGAAGGACATTTACTAGGTTTGGAGTTGAGAATTATAAATGATGGACAAGCACAGGGGAGATAATCCTGTGTTGTATCAAATCCCTCAGGTCCATGGACCAATATTGAAGCCCTGTAAGAATCCAACAATTTATTGCTTCCCCCCCTCCCCCCCCCCCCCTTCTTAATTTTGCAAAAAATAATATTTGAAAAAAAAATCTTTTTTATATCTGAAATCTGAAATGAGAAAACATTGCCCCTCCCCATAATTTCATATTTCCCCTTCCCCAAATGGTACAAGTACACATTAGAATCATACCTTCAGAATCTATACACTGTGCTACGGTACAAGTACACATTAGAATCATACCTTCAGAATCTATACTCTGTGCTACGGTACAAGTACACATTACAATCATACCTTCAGAATCTATACACTGTGCTACAGTACAAGTACACATTACAATCATACCGCCAGAATCTATACACTGTGCTACAGTACAAGCTCACATTACAATCACACCTTCAGAATCTATACTCTGTGCTACGGTACAAGTACACATTACAATCATACCTTCAGAATCTATACACTGTGCTACAGTACAAGTACACATTAGAATCATACCGTCAGAATCTATACACTGTGCTACAGTACAAGCTCACATTACAATCACACCTTCAGAATCTATACACTGTGCTACAGTACAAGCACATGTTAGTATATCTTTGACATGTGATAACCAGTTACTGGATTCTAACTTTGATAGCCATTTGTCCATACTACTGGTGTTGTCAAGGGATGCTGAAATAGAAACATTACAAACTAAACATCTGACATGTCAGCAAGGGCACCACACAATGGGGAAGCAATCTTAAAAAAAACAGCTGTTAATCACTTTTTGTTGAAACTTGTGCACTTAAACTATGATTCTCAAAATTAAAATTTGTATATTTATAATTCAAAATATTTTTTATTCAATTTACACACAAATGATCAACAAAATATCTTTTGTCATTGCAAATCAATTTTGAATATTATTTTATATGTTTTACGTGGTAAGAACAATGAGCAGGAAACTTGAAGTTTTGCATTAATTAGTATTGACGTCAAATAAACGTACATTCCATCAATTTGATGAGCGAGTCATGGAATGCCTGTCTCCTATCCACAGACTGATGTATCCGTCTCCACTGTGGATAATATACTTCAGGTTCATATTTAGTATGAAATTTATTATATGTAACAGAGTTCAATGAAGATATGACAGTTTCTAATCCATATGTGCTACAAAAATTGAAGCTTTCATTACCATCTCTCAGAATTGACTTAGAATAAAGAGAAAAGAAAATAAACAAGAATGAGTCCATAGTTCATGGATGCCCCACTCTCACTATCATTTACTATGTTTAGTTGAAATTGAGGTCAAAACTTTAATTTGGCGTTGAAATTAGAAAGATTTTCATAGGGAACATGTGTATTATATTTCAAATTGATTGAACTTTTCAACTTCAGCATAAACTACCTGTACCAAAAAAAATAACCTGAAGCGGGACAGACGAACAAACAGACAGACAGAAGAAGTTAACGAAGGGACCCACATACCGAAAAACATAATGTTCCTAGGTCGGGCATACAAAAATCAATGATATATCCGTGACAAAAAACAAATGCACATAATCACATAATAAAAATTTCTGTAGCAGCTAAAAATGTATTTAAAGTAAGCAATGTAACATGGTTCAATTTGGGTTATCTCCCTTGTATTAGGAAAATATCTCAACTGTGGTAACTCAGAGTGAGAGTGTCTTTATAGGACATTTTCTCAGATATAACTTATAAACTCTGCTTCAAAATGAGCTGCTTTGTGTCTATAATATTAGCTAAGTTGACCCGCCCAATTACAGATTTTACCATACCTTTATTTTGTGCTGATTTAGCAGCAGAAGGTGATCTTGTGTCTATGATATAACCTTTGTTGCCCCGCCCCATTACAGAATTGACCATTCTTTCATCTTCTTTACATCTTTTGTTGTTCATTCCTGTCAATGGTTGACAATGGTTGACTACACCTCATCATCACAGCCTGGAAGAAGGAATAACAAATATTAATTAATCATGGTCATAAATTTGAAGAACCTCAAATTATCACTCCGACAGTAGCAAAAAAAGAAAAAGATCAAATTAATTTTTATTTAGAAGTGTACATTCACAGTATAAAGTAATGTTAATCACAAATAACCTGAACCTTTCCAAAAATTCAGTTGGTGTTCACCTGGCCATTTAAATTTACATTTTTCAATATTTTTTTTATGTTTTTATAACTAAGAGTTAATATTTGTACAGCCAAATTAATCAAATAAATAATTAATTAATTTTTTTTAAGAAAAAAAAATCCCATAATGGTTAATTTAACTTCACAGAGTACAGCAGCTATTGTATGAGTTCAATGGGACAGTTCACTTTGTAAAATAATAAATGGTTAACTGATTCTTGGGAAAAGTTTCACTTCCCTTACATTAAACCAATTGTCAATTTTCAGGGATTTTTTTCTTTGGAATCATATCTGAACAAATAGAGCAATAATCAGCTGAACTAGATATTATCTTAACCTAAAGTAAATTCACTATTCTGTATGAATAGAGATTTTTTTATACTGGTACCTTTGTCTGTCTGTGGTAATAACTGAGAACAGGGAACCTGCCGTTTTGTCTGAACTGGGAAGCCTTTATAACTGTTTCATCATCTATAGATTTAGGTACAATCACTGCATGGGGATAGGATGCACAAACCTATAATATCAATTAAATATATGAATATATTCAAGTAAAATAAAATATAAAAATACAGTAAACATCTCCATACTAATTTCTTGAGAAAAAAAACTTACCTTTGGTAGACAAGTTTTTCATCAAATTAGAGATTTACGTTGGGCTTGCCTTAAAAATACTTCTTACTAAATTCAGTTTAATTTAGCCTTGTAGTTTCAGAGAATAACAAAATTTGAAAAGAATGCATGGACATGACAATAGCTGCCAAATGATATTTATCTTTTTGGGTAAGTGTCCTGAGAGCTTAAAAGAAGCACCTGAAATATGTCACAATTTGTTCACTTATTCACCCTTCAGTAACTTACCTTATAATCTTTGTTCACATAACTAAGTCTCCATTCCTCAGAGCAATTTTTAAACCTAGTGTATTCATTCTCTGGTAAAAATGCCTGCCAGCCGTCCTCTAATGGCTCAAATCCAGCTCGATAGAAAAATGGATACTTCAGGCTAATATCATCTATAAATAAAGTATTCTGGGAACTATGCTTGTGTGTATATGCTTTGCACTCATTCTAAAATTACCAAATAGGTAATCAGGAAAAAATAAAAAGAAGAACCATAGCAATAAATACAATTGAGAATGGAAATGGGGAATGTGTCAAAGAGACAACAACCGACCATAGAACAGACAACAGCAGAAGGTCACCAATAGGTCTTCAATGCAGCGAGAAATTCCTGCAACCAGAGCGCGTCCTTCAGCTGGCCCCTAAACAAATATATTATTATATATACTAGTTCAGTGATAATGGACGTCATACTAAACTCCAAGTTATACACAAGAAACTAAAATTAAAAATAATACAAGACTAACAAAGGCCAGAGGCTCCTGACTTAGGACAATAAAACCTGTTTAACAAAACTACTAATTTCTCTCCCCTTTTCCTTGTGTACAGCTTACCAACATGAGACAGCTTTATCTCCCCCTTTCCTTGTGTACTACTTACCAACATGAGACAGATTTCTCTCCCCTTTTCCTTGTGGACCACTTACCAACATGAGACAGATTTCTCTCCCCTTTTCCTTGTGTACCACTTACCAACATGAGACAGATTTCTCTCCCCTTTTCCTTGTGTACTTCCTACCAACATGAGACAGATTTTTCTCCCCTTTTCTTTGTGTACTACTTACCAACATGAGACAGATTTCTCCCCTTTATCTTTTGAACTACTTACCAACATGGAACAGGTTTCTCTCCCCTTTTCTTTGTGTACTGAGGAAGCTGAGCCAAATAATCTCCATGGAACTGAGATGTGCCAATGCTTATCAAAAGTTGTTCCGCATAAACTTACCTAATCACAAACCAATGCAATACATATCAAGTACATTTATACTAGTAATCAAAAGTTTAAAAGTCAACAGACCATGACTGAGGGGGTAAAATTATATCCATGGAAATGAGATGTGAAAATGCTAAAACTGTAAAACATTAACTAATACATTGCTGATGTTGTCGACAAAAAACAAAACAGGTATTAAAATCTGCTTTTTGAAAATCAGTATATATTTTCCCCTTGACTGTTGACACTTGACAGGATCGTTTTTTCTCTGTATTGTTACAACAGGAATGATTCCACATTACTAGTATTTAAAATGGGTAACCTAGTTCAAAATACAAATTTTCTATTTGGAATTAGAATTTAAATCAACACAGTACATGTTATATAGAAGAAGACATCTTAGCATAATTGCAAATTAGACAACATCAGAACATGTATTGATATTTGTCTCTCTTTCGTATCTTCATTTTTAATGAGTTCCATGGATAAGATAAGATAAGAAAACTTTATTTTGATTTGGCATGAGTACAAATAAGCAACACAAGCTCTAAGGAGCTTTTGACCGAATATAAAAACATATAAATAACATAAAAACAGTGCATTTTGACATACAGTATAAAACAACCTGTAATACAAAGTTGAAATCTCACATACATAGCATGCAATGAAAATAATCAACAAAATTTTAAAATGAAGTAAAAACATGCTTGACCAGAGCAACCATTAAGCAGCATAAATAATAAAACAGTTTAAGAATTATCTGCAAGCAGAACAGTGACATTCCAAACCGTTCCAGGACTGAACAAGACTTTTAAAATGTGAAAAACTGTTTTCAGTCCTGAAATGGTTTGGAAGACTGTTCCATAAAGTAGCAGCAGCAAATTTGAACGATTTTTTACCGTAACGGGTTGACTTTACCTGTGGAATTTCAAGAATATTTACATACCTGAAAGAATATTTAGATTTTTTGACATTCACCAAATTTTGTAAGCACACAGGAGCGATGTTGTTTATAATTTTAAAAGTTTCTAGAGCCATTGTTCTTATCCGTCTGATCTGCAAGGAAGGCACCTTAGCTTTCAGTAAAAGGTCCTCGTAGGAGCTGGTAAAATCCTCATAAACAAAACGGAGTGCTCTTTCCTGCACCTTTTCTATTTTTTTGGAATTTTTCTCAGTGCAAAAATGCCATGCCAAAGGGCAAAAATTAAAATTACTAAGAATAAAAGTATGAAATATAGTAAGTTTACTAAGTCTATCCAAAAATGAGCCTAAACGTTTTAAAACATTTAATTGCTGTGATGCCTTCCTACAGATTGAGCTGATATGAACATCAAAATTTAGCTGGTAGTCTATTTCAATGCCTAATAATTTTACTGTTTTTTCACATGTGAGGTTCGAATTTTGAATATGTATAGATGGGTTCTTTTCAAAGGTCTTTTTGCCAACAGCCAAAACTTGAAATTTGTCAGGATTTGCTTGCATTTTATTTACCCTGAACCACTCAATAAGTGTTTTTGAATCAGATTCCAAAGTTGAAATCAATAAATCGAAATCTGGAGTACAAAAAGATAAAGTATTGTCATCTGCATAGTTATATAAACTACCATTTTTAATAAAAAGAAAAATATCATTTATAAATATATTAAACAACAATGGCCCTAGTATCGAACCCTGTGGTACGCCTTTATGGATGTCAGCCCAACCACTCAGAACATTGTTGACTTTAATTTGCTGTTTTCGATTAGATAAATAGGACTTTAAAAGAGCAACTGCATTGGGGGTTAAACCGTATGCTGATAATTTATCTAGCATAATATTGTGAGGCAGGCAGTCAAAAGCCTTAGAAAGATCCATTAATACTGCTGCAATGTACTGGTTTTTATCAAGAGCTTCTCGCCAGTCTTCTAACACTCTGAGAAGTGTGGTCTGACATCCATGTCCACGTCTAAATGCACACAAAAATGGATTAAATATTTTATCAAAATAATCAGTTAATTGAATTTCATATATTTTTTCAAAGATTTTAGAAAATATGGGTAAGACACTAACTGGTCTATAATTTGTTTTTAATAATGGGTCACTTTTTTTATGAAGGGGGGTCACTTGGGCTTCTTTAAGTTTATCAGGGAAACAATTATTATCAATTGACAAATTTACAAGAGTTGTCAGCTGTGGTGCAATATAAGGTTTACAATTTTTCACTATTTTTGCTGGAATGCCATCAGCTCCTGTAGCCTTCTTTATGTTTATTTTATTCAAAATTTTTTCAACATTTTCATTTGATACTTTTTTAAATTCAAAGTCAGAATTATGCTTTCTGTTATCCAAAATTTCTTTTATACTAGGGTGATTTGAGGGGTCATATACAACATCTGCTCCAATTTTGTCTGCTACTGTGGAGAAAAAAATCTGAAATCTTTATTTTCTGTAAATCATTTGTAAATTCATCAATATCAAAAGTTTTGTAACTTCTATATGTTACATCCCTGCGTTTTGGTGCAGGTAAATTTCCTTTCACAACTGTTGAAATAATATTATGACAGTCACTAACACCATTTGGACTATTTATTGTTTTAAAACACAAATTCTTTTTATTTGTAATAATAACATCTACAAGGGATGGATTACATCCCTTTTTAAAACATGTGGGGCCTTTAACCAGTTGGGACAAGTTAAAAATATCACATATATCATGTAGAGTCTGAGATTTTTCAGCAGACAACATGTCAAAATTTAGGTCACCAAAAATAATAATATTGTCATATGACACAAAACATTTATCTAGTGATTTTGTAAAATTTTCAATAAAGTCATCATTTTTCATGGATGGAGGCTTGTATGCTCCCATAATAAGCCATTTGGCATCATTTATATAAATTTCATAGCAAATATTTTCAATTATATCAGATTCGAAACATTGTTTTCTACTTGATGGAAAGTCTGATTTAATCAGGGTAAGTAAGCCACCGCCGTACTGATTTCTGTCACGCCTTTGTAATTTATAACCTTCAACTTGAAATAGGTTGTCTTGAAAGGTATTGTCCAATTTTGATTCGGCAATCATTAGTAAGTCAACTATATTATCTGTGTGAGTAGTTCTTTTACCTCATCAAATTTGTATCTGATAAAATTGAGAATGGAAATGGGGAATGTGTCAAAGAGACAACAACCCGACCAAAATAAAAAAACACAACAGCAGAAGGTCACCAACAGGTCTTCAATGTAGCGAGAAATTCCCGCACCCGGAGGCGTCCTTCAGCTGGCCCCTAAACAAATATATACTAGTTCAGTGATAATGAATGACTGTTAATATTAATATATGCCGCAATAAAGTTGTGGTTAATGTAGCATGTGTAGTCTGGGTTCTGTGTGTGAGGTACATATACTC
The DNA here is from genome assembly GCF_036588685.1 of Mytilus trossulus. Taxonomy (NCBI): domain Eukaryota; kingdom Metazoa; phylum Mollusca; class Bivalvia; order Mytilida; family Mytilidae; genus Mytilus; species Mytilus trossulus. The sequence goes on from NW_026963322.1 coordinate 768,644, forward strand.
AGTGTGTACAACATACCCACAATTCCTCATGATTTTCTGATCTAGAGGACTGAATTACATGATGCCCTGTGATACAAAAAGAAACAGTAACTGCTTTAGTAAAAGGACGTTTTATACAGACATTCTTTACTGTAGGGGTCTTAATAAATTCTGCAAATTCCATTTTTTAGAACAGGTAGACACACTACAAAAAGAAAAAAAGAAATAAATGCACACAGAAGATGACTCTGCACATTGCTAATATTATAAATAAGTAAGTAGTAGTACGTTTTTTATTGAGTTTCACATGATTTAGAAAGCCATAGGAGGATATTTGTATAGACATAAAACATTTTGTACATAAACCAAGTCATACTCTCTAGACCATGTTTTGTTTGTTATGGTATTTGCTTATTTCCTTTGTTTTAAAAGATGAATCTACTTTTGATGGCTGGTTCTTGACAACTCCATCTAAAATAAACTCAGACTATAGTGAACACAGACACTAACTCTGCCTCAAAGTAAAACATACTCAGGCTATATAGTGAACTCAAGATTTTCTAACTCTGCCTACAACAGATTCAGGCTAACATGGCTTAAGCAAACTCAGACAAACTAGCTTGCATAAAATAAACTCTGGTTATAGCAAACTCAGACTAACTAACTCTGCCTAGAACAAACTCTGGCTTAAATTGAGAACTCAGACTAACCAACTCTGCTTGTACCAAACTGGGGCTAAATGGAACTAAGAAAATTAAGCAAGGTAGGAATGTTGTATAATTGTAGCAGGCTCATTGTAGAATCGTAATGAGGACGTAGTAGCATCGTAATAACAACGAAAATCTACATTTTCATGCCTTATACCATGACCTCACCTTAATTTGAATTTATTTTAGATCGTGATGAGCGTGGTGAGATAGTGGACCAGTGTGACTGGGGTATTAGGGTTTCCCATGGATAGTAAAACCGGCAAAAAAGTAACAAATCAGTGTAGTATGGTGTAGGCTGTAGTGCCCTACAAAACATAACAAATATAATTTGTTGAAATAAATCTTAAAAAAACCAGGCATGTGTCATTAATGCATCTCTTAATTGTTAAACAAACATCAACGTGAAAAGCATTAATACCTGGATTGGTAAATATACATAGATTTCGATATAAAGTAAGCTTCTGGTTTCGTCCTGAAAATTTATCATAATTTTTCAGGATGGAAGTTGCAGACAACTCTATTATTACCAAGGCAAAAATATATAATTAAAATCAATACAGTTTTCAATTTTTGATTTTCGAATAGCTAAATTCGAAGTAAAATATTCTGTTTTTAAGTTTCAACAAATGAATTATATAAGCCTCAAAGAGTGAAAGTATTTAATTTGCTGCTGAATAGTGTCGCTGGATATTTGGAAGATGGCGGATTACGATGGTAAACAACTTGGTTGCTGACCAAAATATTGCTTTATTTTTCATACTGACAATAACTTGTCAAAGCCATGTTATAGCTTCACTGCAACAAGCATTCGTTGTTCATTTGAAATTTAGTTTTAAATTACCAGACAACCATCAAAATGTTTATTTTCTAAACTTTGAAAATAAGTTTTAAACAAGTGCCACCTTGCTTTTACTTTAAGGACACTATTAATTTGTCATGTTTGTATTAATGGCACAATGATTGGTTGGTAGCCAGTGTATTTTTCGCATATTTTAACCTTTTTTTCCTCATTTCAAACAAATTTCCCTGTTTTTATACCTCCATTTAGGGGACGTAAATGTATTATTATGAAACCCGTATAAATTCATATATGTTCGTGTTAAGTGTTTAGCTGTGCACACCTATATTTTGTTTTATAAGTCTTATATATATATAAATATATTATATTTTTTTTTATCATTTTGAAAAAGCAAAATATATATGTTATACCCATTTCATTGAAATCCTAGCAAAACAAAAGTTTCGAAAAATTTACAAATTAAATAAAAGAACAGAGTTCCAATGTCCCCCACGTTGCACTTATTTAACATTTCAGAGGGGCATAACTCTTTTAAAAAAAGTAGACAAACACCATTATAGAACTTGTCAGATATATTGCTGATATTAACCTACAGTATAAGTTTTATAAAGATCTGGCAAGAATTATACCCATGAGAGCGCTAACAAGGCCATTTTCCATAAATTTAATATTTCCAAGGGGCATAACTCTTTCAAAAAAAAGTGATTGATCACCATTATAGAAATTGTCCGAGATATTGCTGATATTTACCTATAGTATAAGTTTTATAAAAATCTGCAAAGAATTGTACCCATGAGAGTGCTCACGAGGCCATTTTCAATAAATTTAGTTTTTCCAAGGGGCATAACTCTTTTACAAAAAATGAGGAATGTAGGACATCAGTCCTGACATTACATTAAAGGTGATGCTGGTGTTGGATGAAAATTTGAGGCTAATAACAAATTGAGTGCCTTATATATGAGTCAGTAAATAACAAATTGAGTGTCTTATCTCTGAGTCAGTAAATAACAAATTGAGTGTCTTATCTCTGAGTCAGTCTCTCAGTGATGACAATGTCTATATTAAGATAATAACAAATTGAGTGTCTCATCTCTGAGTCAGAAAATAACAAATTGAGTGTCTCATCTCTGAGTCAGTAAATAACAAATTGAGTGTCTTATCTCTGAGTCAGTCTCTCAGTGATGACAATGTCTATATTAAGATAATAAAAAATTGAGTGCCTTATATCTGAGTCAGTAAATAACAAATTGAGTGTCTTATCTCTGAGTCAGTCTCTCAGTGATGACAATGTCTATATTAAGATAATAAAAAATTGAGTGCCTTATATCTGAGTCAGTAAATAACAAATTGAGTGTCTTATCTTTGAGTCAGTCTCTCAGTGATGACAATGTCTATATTAAGATAATAAAAAATTGAGTGCCTTATATCTGAGTCAGTAAATAACAAATTGAGTGCCTTATATCTGAGTCAGTAAATAACAAATTGAGTGCCTTATATCTGAGTCAGTAAATAACAAATTGAGTGTCTCATCTCTGAGTCAGTAAATAACAAATTGAGTGTCTCATCTCTGAGTCAGTAAATAACAAATTGAGTGTCTTATCTCTGAGTCAGTCTCTCAGTGATGACAATGTCTATATTAAGATAATAAAAAATTGCGTGCCTTATATCTGAGTCAGTAAATAACAAATTGAGTGTCTTATCTCTGAGTCAGTCTCTCAGTGATGACAATGTCTATATTAAGATAATAAAAAATTGAGTGCCTTATATCTGAGTCAGTAAATAACAAATTGAGTGTCTTATCTTTGAGTCAGTCTCTCAGTGATGACAATGTCTATATTAAGATAATAAAAAATTGAGTGCCTTATATCTGAGTCAGTAAATAACAAATTGAGTGTCTTATCTCTGAGTCAGTCTCTCAGTGATGACAATGTCTATATTAAGATAATAAAAAATTGAGTGCCTTATATCTGAGTCAGTAAATAACAAATTGAGTGCCTTATATCTGAGTCAGTAAATAACAAATTGAGTGTCTCATCTCTGAGTCAGTAAATAACAAATTGAGTGTCTTATCTCTGAGTCAGTCTCTCAGTGATGACAATGTCTATATTAAGATAATAACAAATTGAGTGCCTTATCTCTGAGTCAGTAAATAACAAATTGAGTGCCTTATATCTGAGTCAGTAAATAACAAATTGAGTGCCTTATATCTGAGTCAGTAAATAACAAATTGAGTGCCTCATATCTGAGTCAGTAAATAACAAATTGAGTGTCTCATCTCTGAGTCAGTAAATAACAAATTGAGTGTCTTATCTCTGAGTCAGTCTCTCAGTGATGACAATGTCTATATTAAGATAATAACAAATTGAGTGCCTTATCTCTGAGTCAGAAAATAACAAATTGAGTGCCTTATCTCTGAGTCAGTAAATAACAAATTGAGTGCCTTATATCTGAGTCAGTAAATAACAAATTGAGTGCCTTATATCTGAGTCAGTAAATAACAAATTGAGTGTCTCATCTCTGAGTCAGTAAATAACAAATTGAGTGTCTTATCTCTGAGTCAGTCTCTCAGTGATGACAATGTCTATATTAAGATAATAACAAATTGAGTGCCTTATATCTGAGTCAGTAAATAACAAATTGAGTGTCTTATCTCTGAGTCAGTCTCTCAGTGATGACAATGTCTATATTAAGATAATAAAAAATTGAGTGCCTTATATCTGAGTCAGTAAATAACAAATTGAGTGTCTTATCTCTGAGTCAGTCTCTCAGTGATGACAATGTCTATATTAAAATAATAAAAAAATGAGTGCCTTATATCTGAGTCAGTAAATAACAAATTGAGAGTCTTATCTCTGAGTCAGTCTCTCAGTGATGACAATGTCTATATTATGATAATAACAAATTGAGTGCCTTATATCTGAGTCAGTAAATAACAAATTGAGTGCCTTATATCTGAGTCAGTAAATAACAAATTGAGTGTCTCATCTCTGAGTCAGTAAATAACAAATTGAGTGTTTTATCTCTGAGTCAGTCTCTCAGTGATGACAATGTCTATATTAAGATAATAACAAATTGAGTGCCTTATCTCTGAGTCAGAAAATAACAAATTGAGTGCCTTATCTCTGAGTCAGTAAATAACAAATTGAGTGCCTTATATCTGAGTCAGTAAATAACAAATTGAGTGCCTTATCTCTGAGTCAGTAAATAACAAATTGAGTGCCTTATATCTGAGTCAGTAAATAACAAATTGAGTGCCTTATATCTGAGTCAGTAAATAACAAATTGAGTGTCTCATCTCTGAGTCAGTAAATAACAAATTGAGTGTCTTATCTCTGAGTCAGTCTCTCAGTGATGACAATGTCTATATTATGATAATAACAAATTGAGTGCCTTATATCTGAGTCAGTAAATAACAAATTGAGTGCCTTATATCTGAGTCAGTAAATAACAAATTGAGTGTCTCATCTCTGAGTCAGTAAATAACAAATTGAGTGTCTCATCTCTGAGTCAGAAAATAACAAATTGAGTGTCTCATCTCTGAGTCAGTAAATAACAAATTGAGTGTCTTATCTCTGAGTCAGTCTCTCAGTGATGACAATGTCTATATTAAGATAATAACAAATTGAGTGCCTTATCTCTGAGTCAGTAAATAACAAATTGAGTGCCTTATATCTGAGTCAGTAAATAACAAATTGAGTGTCTCATCTCTGAGTCAGTAAATAACAAATTGAGTGTTTTATCTCTGAGTCAGTCTCTCAGTGATGACAATGTCTATATTAAGATAATAACAAATTGAGTGCCTTATCTCTGAGTCAGAAAATAACAAATTGAGTGCCTTATCTCTGAGTCAGTAAATAACAAATTGAGTGCCTTATATCTGAGTCAGTAAATAACAAATTGAGTGCCTTATCTCTGAGTCAGTAAATAACAAATTGAGTGCCTTATATCTGAGTCAGTAAATAACAAATTGAGTGCCTTATATCTGAGTCAGTAAATAACAAATTGAGTGTCTCATCTCTGAGTCAGTAAATAACAAATTGAGTGTCTTATCTCTGAGTCAGTCTCTCAGTGATGACAATGTCTATATTATGATAATAACAAATTGAGTGCCTTATATCTGAGTCAGTAAATAACAAATTGAGTGCCTTATATCTGAGTCAGTAAATAACAAATTGAGTGTCTCATCTCTGAGTCAGTAAATAACAAATTGAGTGTCTCATCTCTGAGTCAGTAAATAACAAATTGAGTGTCTTATCTCTGAGTCAGTCTCTCAGTGATGACAATGTCTATATTAAGATAATAAAAAATTGCGTGCCTTATATCTGAGTCAGTAAATAACAAATTGAGTGTCTTATCTCTGAGTCAGTCTCTCAGTGATGACAATGTCTATATTAAGATAATAAAAAATTGAGTGCCTTATATCTGAGTCAGTAAATAACAAATTGAGTGTCTTATCTCTGAGTCAGTCTCTCAGTGATGACAATGTCTATATTAAGATAATAAAAAAATTGAGTGCCTTATATCTGAGTCAGTAAATAACAAATTGAGTGTCTTATCTCTGAGTCAGTCTCTCAGTGATGACAATGTCTATATTAAGATAATAAAAAATTGAGTGCCTTATATCTGAGTCAGTAAATAACAAATTGAGTGTCTTATCTCTGATTCAGTCTCTCAGTGATGACAATGTCTATATTAAGATAATAACAAATTGAGTGTCTCATCTCTGAGTCAGTAAATAACAAATTGAGTGTCTTATCTCTGAGTCAGTCTCTCAGTGATGACAATGTCTATATTAAGAAAATAACAAATTGAGTGTCTCATCTCTGAGTCAGTAAATAACAAATTGAGTGTCTTATCTCTGAGTCAGTCTCTCAGTGATGACAATGTCTATATTAAGATAATAAAAATTTGAGTGCCTTATATCTGAGTCAGTAAATAACAAATTGAGTGTCTTATCTTTGAGTCAGTCTCTCAGTGATGACAATGTCTATATTAAGATAATAAAAAATTGAGTGCCTTATATCTGAGTCAGTAAATAACAAATTGAGTGTCTTATCTCTGAGTCAGTCTCTCAGTGATGACAATGTCTATATTAAGATAATAACAAATTGAGTGCCTTATCTCTGAGTCAGTAAATAACAAATTGAGTGCCTTATATCTGAGTCAGTAAATAACAAATTGAGTGCCTTATATCTGAGTCAGTAAATAACAAATTGAGTGTCTCATCTCTGAGTCAGTAAATAACAAATTGAGTGTCTTATCTCTGAGTCAGTCTCTCAGTGATGACAATGTCTATATTAAGATAATAAAAAATTGAGTGCCTTATATCTGAGTCAGTAAATAACAAATTGAGTGTCTTATCTCTGAGTCAGTCTCTCAGTGATGACAATGTCTATATTAAGATAATAAAAAATTGAGTGCCTTATATCTGAGTCAGTAAATAACAAATTGAGTGTCTTATCTTTGAGTCAGTCTCTCAGTGATGACAATGTCTATATTAAGATAATAAAAAATTGAGTGCCTTATATCTGAGTCAGTAAATAACAAATTGAGTGCCTTATATCTGAGTCAGTAAATAACAAATTGAGTGCCTTATATCTGAGTCAGTAAATAACAAATTGAGTGTCTCATCTCTGAGTCAGTAAATAACAAATTGAGTGTCTCATCTCTGAGTCAGTAAATAACAAATTGAGTGTCTTATCTCTGAGTCAGTCTCTCAGTGATGACAATGTCTATATTAAGATAATAAAAAATTGCGTGCCTTATATCTGAGTCAGTAAATAACAAATTGAGTGTCTTATCTCTGAGTCAGTCTCTCAGTGATGACAATGTCTATATTAAGATAATAAAAAATTGAGTGCCTTATATCTGAGTCAGTAAATAACAAATTGAGTGTCTTATCTTTGAGTCAGTCTCTCAGTGATGACAATGTCTATATTAAGATAATAAAAAATTGAGTGCCTTATATCTGAGTCAGTAAATAACAAATTGAGTGTCTTATCTCTGAGTCAGTCTCTCAGTGATGACAATGTCTATATTAAGATAATAAAAAATTGAGTGCCTTATATCTGAGTCAGTAAATAACAAATTGAGTGCCTTATATCTGAGTCAGTAAATAACAAATTGAGTGTCTCATCTCTGAGTCAGTAAATAACAAATTGAGTGTCTTATCTCTGAGTCAGTCTCTCAGTGATGACAATGTCTATATTAAGATAATAACAAATTGAGTGCCTTATCTCTGAGTCAGTAAATAACAAATTGAGTGCCTTATATCTGAGTCAGTAAATAACAAATTGAGTGCCTTATATCTGAGTCAGTAAATAACAAATTGAGTGCCTTATATCTGAGTCAGTAAATAACAAATTGAGTGTCTCATCTCTGAGTCAGTAAATAACAAATTGAGTGTCTTATCTCTGAGTCAGTCTCTCAGTGATGACAATGTCTATATTAAGATAATAACAAATTGAGTGCCTTATCTCTGAGTCAGAAAATAACAAATAAAGTGCCTTATCTCTGAGTCAGTAAATAACAAATTGAGTGCCTTATATCTGAGTCAGTAAATAACAAATTGAGTGCCTTATATCTGAGTCAGTAAATAACAAATTGAATGTCTCATCTCTGAGTCAGTAAATAACAAATTGAGTGTCTTATCTCTGAGTCAGTCTCTCAGTGATGACAATGTCTATATTAAGATAATAACAAATTGAGTGCCTTATATCTGAGTCAGTAAATAACAAATTGAGTGTCTTATCTCTGAGTCAGTCTCTCAGTGATGACAATGTCTATATTAAGATAATAAAAAATTGAGTGCCTTATATCTGAGTCAGTAAATAACAAATTGAGTGTCTTAGCTCTGAGTCAGTCTCTCAGTGATGACAATGTCTATATTAAAATAATAAAAAATTGAGTGCCTTATATCTGAGTCAGTAAATAACAAATTGAGTGTCTTATCTCTGAGTCAGTCTCTCAGTGATGACAATGTCTATATTATGATAATAACAAATTGAGTGCCTTATATCTGAGTCAGTAAATAACAAATTGAGTGCCTTATATCTGAGTCAGTAAATAACAAATTGAGTGTCTCATCTCTGAGTCAGTAAATAACAAATTGAGTGTTTTATCTCTGAGTCAGTCTCTCAGTGATGACAATGTCTATATTAAGATAATAACAAATTGAGTGCCTTATCTCTGAGTCAGTAAATAACAAATTGGGTGCCTTATATCTGAGTCAGTAAATAACAAATTGAGTGCCTTATATCTGAGTCAGTAAATAACAAATTGAGTGTCTCATCTCTGAGTCAGTAAATAACAAATTGAGTGTCTTATCTCTGAGTCAGTCTCTCAGTGATGACAATGTCTATATTAAGATAATAACAAATTGAGTGCCTTATATCTGAGTCAGTAAATAACAAATTGAGTGCCTTATATCTGAGTCAGTAAATAACAAATTGAGTGTCTCATCTCTGAGTCAGTAAATAACAAATTGAGTGTCTTATCTCTGAGTCAGTCTCTCAGTGATGACAATGTCTATATTAAGATAATAACAAATTGAGTGCCTTATCTCTGAGTCAGAAAATAACAAATTGAGTGCCTTATCTCTGAGTCAGTAAATAACAAATTGAGTGCCTTATCTCTGGGTCAGTCTCTCAGCAATTTGTCTATATTAAGATATCATTTTGTATTTTACAATAAAACCACTTTTTTAATTCATTTAGAAAGTCATTTTAAAGTAGTCTGCAAGTGTTATTTTTTTATCAAGCTAAGCCTTTGACCATGGTTACCATGGTTACCATGGTGACAAAATTTAATAAAGGAAATAAACATTCCTTCAATAAAGGACACATCCATATATATGACCAGTAAAGATCTGAGGAGACATAAGGTAGCAATACACAGTTAGGAAAAAAACTTAAAATTGACACTTATAATTTTCAAACACCCACTTTCTCCCCTTGTCTAACAAAGAAGGCTTTATATGTGTGTTATGCATGTATATACTTGTAGAAAGAGAATCTTCCATAGATTTGATTTCTAATGGTCATAAGGGTGAAATATTATCCTTTTTGGGTGTAACCATGGCAACAATCTGCATTTCTTAGATACAAAATATAGCAAAAAAGGGGGGTGAACATGTCACAAAAGTCTCCAAAATTTGATCTAAAGGAAAATTTCAATGAATTACAGTGATACCTTTCCTGAATCCATAGGTTTATATCTATTAAGTGGTCCAAAAAAAATCATATGTCTTCCTGCTCGTTTTTCCATAAAATTGAATTGAAAAGATCGAGCGCAAAATCTTTGTTGATAAACACTACAATAATTTATGGACCTATGAACGGTACGGATAGGAAAATACGGACTGTCAATCATTGAAATGGCCTATAAAACATGTTAAAATCAATCTAAATGTTCATATAAACCCACTAAGAAGGCTATATTATTCTTCAATTATCAAAAAATCAATTTTATTGTACAAAAACTTTCATATTTAAAAAATTCACAGGGGCCATAATGCGAAACTAAACTTCTAACTGTGTATTTGCTACCTTAAGGATTAACATTTTTTTTTCCAATTCCACTTTAAATGGATTTCTGTTTTCTACTAGTTAAACCGAGCATTTTCGACTGCTTGTTTTGAATATCGGTTCAGAAATAAATATTTTATGAAGGTTAGCAGTTGACACTGAAATGCAAGAAAAAAGTGATTTTATGAATCATGCCATGTCAAAGTACATTTTCTTCTTTTTTAGTCAATTTTCTAAAACTATACCTTCTAAGCCTGTCTTTCCTTGTTTAAAAACCTAAATTAACCTTAACAGTAGACAACCTTTACAAGTTAAAGCTATTTTAAAGCTCTAGAATGTCAATTTTGTTGTGTATTACCTTACCAAGGCCTTGGTTAAAATTTAGTCAATACTGAATTTATTTATAACAGCGGGAAAAAAAATGGGCTTAATTCATGCTAAATTGTGACTTTATACTTGCTAAAATAATAAATTTGATTTAGTCGCATGAAAAAATATAAAGCGTTCCCTTCTAAGGTTTCTACATAACGGGCAATCTTCTTTTCCAAGGGGTAGCCAATAAAGTATCAATTAATAACGGAACCAAGTCTTTGTGTCAAAATGTCTATATTGGTTGCTAAGGACAATAAACAACAAAACTAACATATATTGTCATACTAAAGGTTGTTTCTCCCTTAGAATTGTATCTATAACCTAAATATCAATAGTTTTGTGGTATATTTGTCTAAAAAAAAGGCAATAATTTGCTTTGTCAAATGCCATAAGGTAGCAATACACAGTTAGGAAAAAAACTTAAAATTGACACTCATAATTTTTAAACACCCACTTTCTCCCCCTATCTAACAAAGAAGGCTTTATATGTGTGTTATGCATGTATATACTTGTAGAAAGAGAATCTTCCATAGATTTGATTTCTAATGGTCATAAGGGTGAAATATTATCCTTTTTGGGTGTAACCATGGCAACAATCTGCATTTCTTAGATACAAAATATAGCAAAAAAGGGGGGTGAACATGTCACAAAAGTCTCCAAAATTTGATCTAAAGGAAAATTTCAATGAATTACAGTGATACCTTTCCTGAATCCATAGGTTTATATCTATTAAGTGGTCCAAAAAAAATCATATGTCTTCCTGCTCGTTTTTCCATAAAATTGAATTGAAAAGATCGAGCGCAAAATCTTTGTTGATAAACACTACAATAATTTATGGACCTATGAACGGTACGAATAGGAAAATACGGACTGTCAATCATTGAAATGGCCTATAAAACATGTTAAAATCAATCTAAATGTTCATATAAACCCACTAAGAAGGCTATATTATTCTTCAATTATCAAAAAATCAATTTTATTGTACAAAAACTTTCATATTTAAAAAATTCACAGGGGCCATAATGCGAAACTAAACTTCTAACTGTGTATTTGCTACCTTAAGGATTAACATTTTTTTTTCCAATTCCACTTTAAATGGATTTCTGTTTTCTACTAGTTAAACCGAGCATTTTCGACTGCTTGTTTTGAATATCGGTTCAGAAATAAATATTTTATGAAGGTTAGCAGTTGACACTGAAATGCAAGAAAAAAGTGATTTTATGAATCATGCCATGTCAAAGTACATTTTCTCCTTTTTTAGTCAATTTTCTAAAACTATACCTTCTAAGCCTGTCTTTCCTTGTTTAAAAACCTAAATTAACCTTAACAGTAGACAACCTTTACAAGTTAAAGCTATTTTAAAGCTCTAGAATGTCAATTTTGTTGTGTATTACCTTACCAAGGCCTTGGTTAAAATTTAGTCAATACTGAATTTATTTATAACAGCGGGAAAAAAAATGGGCTTAATTCATGCTAAATTGTGACTTTATACTTGCTAAAATAATAAATTTGATTTAGTCGCATGAAAAAATATAAAGCGTTCCCTTCTAAGGTTTCTACATAACGGGCAATCTTCTTTTCCAAGGGGTAGCCAATAAAGTATCAATTAATAACGGAACCAAGTCTTTGTGTCAAAATGTCTATATTGGTTGCTAAGGACAATAAACAACAAAACTAACATATATTGTCATACTAAAGGTTGTTTCTCCCTTAGAATTGTATCTATAACCTAAATATCAATAGTTTTGTGGTATATTTGTCTAAAAAAAAGGCAATAATTTGCTTTGTCAAATGCCATAAGGTAGCAATACACAGTTAGGAAAAAAACTTAAAATTGACACTCATAATTTTTAAACACCCACTTTCTCCCCCTGTCTAACAAAGAAGGCTTTATATGTGTGTTATGCATGTATATACTTGTAGAAAGAGAATCTTCCATAGATTTGATTTCTAATGGTCATAAGGGTGAAATATTATCCTTTTTGGGTGTAACCATGGCAACAATCTGCATTTCTTAGATACAAAATATAGCAAAAAAGGGGGGTGAACATGTCACAAAAGTCTCCAAAATTTGATCTAAAGGAAAATTTCAATGAATTACAGTGATACCTTTCCTGAATCCATAGGTTTATATCTATTAAGTGGTCCAAAAAAAATCATATGTCTTCCTGCTCGTTTTTCCATAAAATTGAATTGAAAAGATCGAGCGCAAAATCTTTGTTGATAAACACTACAATAATTTATGGACCTATGAACGGTACGAATAGGAAAATACGGACTGTCAATCATTGAAATGGCCTATAAAACATGTTAAAATCAATCTAAATGTTCATATAAACCCACTAAGAAGGCTATATTATTCTTCAATTATCAAAAAATCAATTTTATTGTACAAAAACTTTCATATTTAAAAAATTCACAGGGGCCATAATGCGAAACTAAACTTCTAACTGTGTATTTGCTACCTTAAGGATTAACATTTTTTTTTCCAATTCCACTTTAAATGGATTTCTGTTTTCTACTAGTTAAACCGAGCATTTTCGACTGCTTGTTTTGAATATCGGTTCAGAAATAAATATTTTATGAAGGTTAGCAGTTGACACTGAAATGCAAGAAAAAAGTGATTTTATGAATCATGCCATGTCAAAGTACATTTTCTCCTTTTTTAGTCAATTTTCTAAAACTATACCTTCTAAGCCTGTCTTTCCTTGTTTAAAAACCTAAATTAACCTTAACAGTAGACAACCTTTACAAGTTAAAGCTATTTTAAAGCTCTAGAATGTCAATTTTGTTGTGTATTACCTTACCAAGGCCTTGGTTAAAATTTAGTCAATACTGAATTTATTTATAACAGCGGGAAAAAAAATGGGCTTAATTCATGCTAAATTGTGACTTTATACTTGCTAAAATAATAAATTTGATTTAGTCGCATGAAAAAATATAAAGCGTTCCCTTCTAAGGTTTCTACATAACGGGCAATCTTCTTTTCCAAGGGGTAGCCAATAAAGTATCAATTAATAACGGAACCAAGTCTTTGTGTCAAAATGTCTATATTGGTTGCTAAGGACAATAAACAACAAAACTAACATATATTGTCATACTAAAGGTTGTTTCTCCCTTAGAATTGTATCTATAACCTAAATATCAATAGTTTTGTGGTATATTTGTCTAAAAAAAAGGCAATAATTTGCTTTGTCAAATGCCATAAGGTAGCAATACACAGTTAGGAAAAAAACTTAAAATTGACACTCATAATTTTTAAACACCCACTTTCTCCCCCTGTCTAACAAAGAAGGCTTTATATGTGTGTTATGCATGTATATACTTGTAGAAAGAGAATCTTCCATAGATTTGATTTCTAATGGTCATAAGGGTGAAATATTATCCTTTTTGGGTGTAACCATGGCAACAATCTGCATTTCTTAGATACAAAATATAGCAAAAAAGGGGGGTGAACATGTCACAAAAGTCTCCAAAATTTGATCTAAAGGAAAATTTCAATGAATTACAGTGATACCTTTCCTGAATCCATAGGTTTATATCTATTAAGTGGTCCAAAAAAAATCATATGTCTTCCTGCTCGTTTTTCCATAAAATTGAATTGAAAAGATCGAGCGCAAAATCTTTGTTGATAAACACTACAATAATTTATGGACCTATGAACGGTACGAATAGGAAAATACGGACTGTCAATCATTGAAATGGCCTATAAAACATGTTAAAATCAATCTAAATGTTCATATAAACCCACTAAGAAGGCTATATTATTCTTCAATTATCAAAAAATCAATTTTATTGTACAAAAACTTTCATATTTAAAAAATTCACAGGGGCCATAATGCGAAACTAAACTTCTAACTGTGTATTTGCTACCTTAAGGATTAACATTTTTTTTTCCAATTCCACTTTAAATGGATTTCTGTTTTCTACTAGTTAAACCGAGCATTTTCGACTGCTTGTTTTGAATATCGGTTCAGAAATAAATATTTTATGAAGGTTAGCAGTTGACACTGAAATGCAAGAAAAAAGTGATTTTATGAATCATGCCATGTCAAAGTACATTTTCTCCTTTTTTAGTCAATTTTCTAAAACTATACCTTCTAAGCCTGTCTTTCCTTGTTTAAAAACCTAAATTAACCTTAACAGTAGACAACCTTTACAAGTTAAAGCTATTTTAAAGCTCTAGAATGTCAATTTTGTTGTGTATTACCTTACCAAGGCCTTGGTTAAAATTTAGTCAATACTGAATTTATTTATAACAGCGGGAAAAAAAATGGGCTTAATTCATGCTAAATTGTGACTTTATACTTGCTAAAATAATAAATTTGATTTAGTCGCATGAAAAAATATAAAGCGTTCCCTTCTAAGGTTTCTACATAACGGGCAATCTTCTTTTCCAAGGGGTAGCCAATAAAGTATCAATTAATAACGGAACCAAGTCTTTGTGTCAAAATGTCTATATTGGTTGCTAAGGACAATAAACAACAAAACTAACATATATTGTCATACTAAAGGTTGTTTCTCCCTTAGAATTGTATCTATAACCTAAATATCAATAGTTTTGTGGTATATTTGTCTAAAAAAAAGGCAATAATTTGCTTTGTCAAATGCCATAAGGTAGCAATACACAGTTAGGAAAAAAACTTAAAATTGACACTCATAATTTTTAAACACCCACTTTCTCCCCCTGTCTAACAAAGAAGGCTTTATATGTGTGTTATGCATGTATATACTTGTAGAAAGAGAATCTTCCATAGATTTGATTTCTAATGGTCATAAGGGTGAAATATTATCCTTTTTGGGTGTAACCATGGCAACAATCTGCATTTCTTAGATACAAAATATAGCAAAAAAGGGGGGTGAACATGTCACAAAAGTCTCCAAAATTTGATCTAAAGGAAAATTTCAATGAATTACAGTGATACCTTTCCTGAATCCATAGGTTTATATCTATTAAGTGGTCCAAAAAAAATCATATGTCTTCCTGCTCGTTTTTCCATAAAATTGAATTGAAAAGATCGAGCGCAAAATCTTTGTTGATAAACACTACAATAATTTATGGACCTATGAACGGTACGGATAGGAAAATACGGACTGTCAATCATTGAAATGGCCTATAAAACATGTTAAAATCAATCTAAATGTTCATATAAACCCACTAAGAAGGCTATATTATTCTTCAATTATCTAAAAATCAATTTTATTGTACAAAAACTTTCATATTTAAAAAATTCACAGGGGCCATAATGCGAAACTAAACTTCTAACTGTGTATTGCTACCATTGACTCTTAAATTTTAAGAAAAAGAACCACAACTCACTCAAAAAATACAAAGTTGAGGAAATCTTCATCTGGTCCTAAAGAAGATAGGTCTTCGTCTGACTATTCTCTATGTTGAAGGGAACAAAATCAGAAAAAATCTGTCAAGGTTCCTATTATAACAACAAAGTAAGAATAAAGTATTTCATAAATGTCTCTTGTAATTAGAAATTACCAAAATATGAACAAATACAAATAAAATACCATTTCTACATACATGACATATAAGTTTAGAGATAAGAAGTTATGACTATCTATATTCAAACATTTAATTTATTTTATATACAATTATTTATTTGAAATGAAAGAGGTGACTGACAAATACATTTTAAATATAAAATCAACATTAAATTTACCACAAAGTAACCAGATTTATATTTCAAGATAATACATGTAATAAAAGAGAACAAATTTGTCATTTTTGTATGATTTAAGGGAGGTAATTCATATTGAAATTGAAAATATTCTCACAATGCATTTGGCAATGCTGTTTAAATTAAATACAACAGTGACCTCATTCACTTTTAGGGACACAAGAGAAAAGAAAACAAGTGCCAACTGAGTAAGATAAAGTAGATTAAACCGGTATGTCCATATTAACTTAATGAAGTACTGTGGAATACAGCATTCAAGAACCATGCATTAGTATATATCCCCAATGAGTATATCTGTAGTGTGTATTGGATTTCTCCACACGGACATGAAAGAATGACAGGGATGATTCTACTATATAGTTTATAAGGGACGCTATATATAATGTCAATATATCCCCGAGGAACCAGTAATGACGCACCTAACGTTGTGTTTGTCTCTACATTTAATCTACCATTTAAAAGAATTAGAAAAACGGAACAGAATGAAAGATTGATCACTTGTTGAAATATTTCAATTATTAAACAATTGATTTTTGAAACAGTAATAGCAATAAAAATCATGTTTGCTAACATAACAAACGGACTGTCAACTTATAATGGGTACCAGTAATGACGCACTGTAAACAAACCAGTAAAAACCACTTGCATGTACCTGATGTTCGAAAAAATGCTTCAATCCGGATAATTTAAAGTTAACACTATTCAACAAATTCAATTTTATCATCAAATTTTGACATTTACAGTCGCTTTTATGATCATTTTGATAGCAATACAATTTTTTTCGTTAATTTAATTGTAACTTATATTTTATTTCAAATTTTATATTAAATTGTTCAAAATTTATCAAAGTGACATATTCTTCAAAATAAGAAGTAATTGCATTCATAAAACAACATTGACAATAAAACATTTATCAATGTATACTTCATACAATGAATAAAAAAATCGATAAACCATAGGAAATTATATAAGCGATGATCATTTGTTCTACAGTGATTCCCGCTTAAATGTAAAACCATGGCACATGACAGTCACATGATTTGAAAAACACAAACTGGGGAAACATGCGCTTACATACTTTTGCCGACCAAAGTGGATTTAGGACTGATAATCATTTGGGGAAGTGAAGACTGTTTTTGACCTTAATAAAATGGAGGAAATTGCACTATCTTTAATAATTCAAGCAATAATAACATTTCTGAACAGAGTTTTAGGCAGATTTTACAATAAGAAGGAATTATTGTTTTTTTGTATCCATCAAAAAAGCAATTGCTGAAACTGTGAAACAGACTGTGTAATGGAGTAATGCATTATGTTATTGAATAAAATGTGTCTTTCTGAGTAAATAAAAATAAAAATTACTCTGTGTTTGTGTTTTTTGTTAGAATTAGAGGGTTTTTAATTTCAAAATATTGGACATGGAATAGACATCATGACCTACTTTACTGACATCCAGCTTATTTGGAGTGGAATTTTGAAGTATTATTTATAAGTTGAGCCTAATAACATGGACTTATATTTTAATAAAAAGTCTTCTTTTGTGTTTTAATCATAACTTTAAGGCAGATTTTTTTTGGTAAAGGCTAAAAAAGGTAATTTAATAATATTGTTGCTAACGTCACATCTTTTCCGTCCATTGTGGTATGTCACGATCGCAATTTTCTTGTTGGTTCTCAGACAGGCCATTGTAGTTATTTTTATCCCGGGTTTTATAAATAATTGAAAATAGCAATCATATTAAATTTGGATGACGTAAGGGGGTCAAAGGACTGGAGGAATCAATATCATTGGCTGTTTTATTTTTTGCGAACGTTACTGCTCGAGGTTTCCGTCCTAATCAGTGTCACGTGAGCAACATATATTTAGATCTGTAACTCTCCTGTATAGGAGTTACGATATCGCCCTTTGCAGAAATAGATTCGGAGTCAGTTCCTTCACATGATGGGGAAGCAAAGAAGGTCAGTTGTATGTAATATTGTTACAAGAGGACCTTAAATGTATTCCGTCCATCAAAAAGACGTTCGCAACAAAGCGTAATGTCATGATAGTAGATGTTGCTAATGTTACTATTACGAATTGGTTTCTTGTGTATTCATTTGATATAAAGTACACCTACAAATGACATTCTGTATATTTAGAAATTCTAAACCAGACTGTACAATTTTATTACTCCAGGCATATATTAAACATCACTGTGTGCATACATTTTATCTTTTAAAGATGTTGTTGCTCATGTGACATGTCCAAATGTCGCTAATGTTACTCATTTTTGTCTCTGTCACGTTAGCAACATGAAAGTAGGAGACAGAACACAATACTGTAAAATCTGCCTTTAGGCATCTATGTTGTAGTCATATGACCTTCACCATCATGTTATGAATAGTAATTATCAATGACGTCACAGCTTTTGTTTAGATATATAAAACCCAAAACTAAATTGATGCGTCATTTCTGGTCCGCGTCAAAACAGGTACCAAGACGATATATCAACAATATACCAAAGTTTCATGAAAATTGTTCAAATCACTATTGAGTTATAGTAAGAAAACTGGAAAATCCGCCATTTTTTATGAATAAAATCCCATAACTTAAAACGTAAAATCTAAAATTTATAAAAACCAAAAGGGAGCTTATGTTAATCGATCCCCCAAAGTTTCATGAAAATTGGAGAATACATTTTTGAGTTATTGTCCAACATGCTGACGATGGACAGATGGAGGTGCACGATTTACCAGTAAAAATTAAAAAAGAGGATTAGGTTGTAGAGAACAGAAGATAAGTACACAATGTATCTATTGTTCTAAATTTTTCTCACTGTACATAGAAATTACTACCAACTAACCAGATAGGAAACCAACTTATATGGTAATGTTGGACTCCCTGTTGGACTGAGTAAAACACCAATCACAGCAGCAGGTTAAATCTTTCTTAAGTACCAATCTGTCACCATCATCATCTGGAGGTATTCAGGATATGTGCAACAAAGACTCCCTGAAATTTAAGAAATAAGTATGAATGATATGAAAATGAGGAGAGAAAGACTCAAAAGAAATACAATGTGAAGACAATTCCAAATGTAATAAGGCCAACAACAAACCAGATGTTCCGCAGGGCACAGCTTTATATGACCGCAGAGGTCGAACCCTGAACAGTTGGGGCAAGTATGGACACAACATTCAAGCTCAAGTAGCAGCTCTGAATTTGGATTGTGATTAAAAAGTTGACACAACATAGGTTTCTGACACAGAATGAATGTGGTCTAAGAACTTTTAAAAAAACTTAAAAATTTTAAATTGAACATTTACCTATTATGGTCCAATATCCAAATTCTAAATACATAATTAGATTCAGCATATCAAAGAACTCCAAGAATTCAATTTTTGATGAAATCAAATAAAGTTCAATTTTGGAACCTTTAGACTTCAATGTGATAACTGGGCCCAAATATTAAAAATCTAAATATATGGTTAGATTCAGCACATTGAACATCAATATGCTGAATCTAACCATGTATTTCAATATGCTGAATCTAACCATGTATTTAGATTTTTAATATTTGGGCCCAGTTATCACATTGGTCCACATTGCAAGGTTGGCAAAAAAGCGGTCAATACTAGTATTTGACCATGCCAGTGGTAAATACCGGTATTTACCGGGAAATACCGGCATATACTGGGAAATACTGGTCAATTGATATTTTCAGTGGTCATTACTGTAAAAAAACATTCTCTACCTGGTCAATTAATATTAATTATTAATGAAATATTGAAAATGTTCAAATTATTTTTAAATCTTTCACTTCTATATCTAATGTAAATTCTAAATAAACATTGATTAATTAGTACATTTATATATTATAATATTAGATAAAAAATGTTTTGTCCCTTCAAAAAACTTTCCATTTCCAGCATAAAGAAAGTTTTTGTCTCACAGTTAAATAGACAGGAAATATTTTATTGTTTAAGGGAGTCTTCAAATATCACTTTTATTACTTTCAACCATATTTTATCAACATTTATTGGGGGCTGTTGTTTTAGTCATTTAATTTTCACACCAAACAATTCCAGTTGACAGGTAAAAAAACACATGTAACTGCATTTATCTGTAGTTTTGTTTACCTTTAATTTTAATTACCTGTAAAAATCATGCATATATTCCATAAAAAAGATATTGATTTATAAATGTTAAAATAATATGTATTTTTTTATATATCTAAAGTATGTAATATCATAATTCATAATAACTAAATCAGTAGGAATAAGTGTTTTTAAATGAATAAAACATGTCAAATTCATTAATTTATATAAGCTGACACAAGCATAAAGATAAAAGTTTAAATATATTTGACTTTTATCAAGTTTTTACTTCAAGTAATGAAGTAACAGTAAAACCAACCATGAAAATTTCAATTGACCAGTATTTGCAAGTATTGACCACTCGGGGAGTAATGTCCGGGGCGGTAAATACTGGTAAATACCGGGGGCGGTCGCCCAATCCTTGCCACATTGAGGTCTTAAGGGTCCAAAATTGAACTTTATTTGAATTAAACATAAACTGAAGCCAATTATGATCACTTTTTAAAGAAGTATACAACTTATTTTAGCCCAAAACCAAATTTCTCGCTCTCGTATTACCGGAAGAAAAAGAAAGTATATTTTGGAGAGTTGCACAAATAAACGACCTTTTAAAAAAAAATTGTTTTAATCTTTGAAATTTCGTAATACAAAACATAGATTTCCGAAATTTTGTTTTGTGATTGCATTTTTCCATGTCGAAATTGGTGATTGCAGACACGTGGTATTAGTCATACACAGTGTCAGCTTGGGATATTCGCATCCAAACAGATATCACCCTGAGGGTAATTAACACCTGGCTATTTAATCTCGGGCAGAATCAATTTGCGCCAATTGCAGTTTTGAAAAGGTATTAATTGCGCCACTCTCTTTTATTTTGATGGTTTAAATTGCGCCAATAAATGAAATGAAATTGCGCCACATTTACCTGTAAATATGTTTTTACCAGAGACATATAATATATTATATGTCTCTGGTTTTACCTATATCATATCTGTACATGTTTTATCTATTATATCATACATGCACTGTAGCTAAACTTTCCACTTAAGATGCATCTGAACACTCATAAAATTTAAGAAAACTCAATCTAAAAATCAAGCAGAATTTCACAGAATATTGGTGGTGTAAAGCGGGATAATTTTATTAGGAAGCGAGTCTAATTTAAAATTTCTGTGTCAAAGGATTTTTTTGGTGATGGTACCTTTATAAATGTTGTCCAAAATATTTCAAACAACTTTAAAATATACATGGCTTTAAGAATGGACATTATATTCCCTTGTTGCCGTCAAAATCAGAAGCTTGTTACAGAAAAATGTTTAAAATTTCTGTGTACAATGTAGAAACATTCGCTGATTACGTGTTATCAACATACATAAAGGATAATGCGTTGTTTCCTCCTCCAGTATGGGCAGAAATTCCTCCAAATAACAGAAGAACCAATAACGGTCCTGAATCATTTCAAATAAAAATAAATAAAATTGGCGCAATTAGATGATTATTTTATTGGCGCAAATGATACCTATGGGGTCCGCTCGACAGTCCGACGGTTCGATAGTCCGACGGTTCAATAGTCCGACGGTGCGATAATCCGACAGTTCGATAGGTTGACGGTTCGATAGTTCGACGTATCACACCGAATATGATATAAATAGGTTACACTACAGACCTGAAAATTGTCCCTTCATTAAACTATTTTTTTAGGAAATCCATTGAAGAATTAAAAAGTTATTTTAATTTTAATATATCGACACATATACGGGTCCAGGTCATTTCATGTCCACTTTCAGGTCTTTGGTGTATCCCGATATGGACTACTTAGCCCCTAAGAAAGACCGTATACAATAAATATCGACTTGGTTTGGAAGAGAAAGTCGCTTAATTACACCACATTCGCCAATTAGTTGAAGCGTCAAATAAAGAAAGATGCTTATTAAACACAGTGTACATTTTATATTTTAAAAACCTTTACAGCTAGGTATATTCGACGTTCCGAATCCTCTAGTCCTATTATATAAACCTTGGTATGCATATATCGTCTTCATTCGACGTTTTTACTCGGATCTTTTTTACTATCAAGGCTGAACCACGAGACTTTTGATTGTTAAAAAAAATTCCGATAAAAAAACGTCGTATAAACACGATATGAACCTACGAAGGCTTATATTATAGGACTAAGAATTGTCAGGCATTAGCCCTATGTGCAATTGTGCAATTTTTAAACTATGATAAAAAATTAACTGATAAAGATTAATGGTTGCATTTTTAACTTCATATACTTGCTTTAATACATCAAAAATGCGTCGGATGTGTTGTTATAAAGATATAACTTGTTTAAAACAAATCAAATATTGATACTTAAATTATCATAAAAGTGATTACAATTGCAGAATCGTTTGCCGCGAATTCCCCCTTTTTTATTTATTTTTTATAAAAAATATTTTTTCATATATTAACCTATTTTAAGCTATTCAAAAATTTCTCACTTTGCACGTGTGTAATAACGGTGATGCGCGTTACCACGTTGATGATGCAAGCACAGGAAGTGTCAAAATATGGCACTGCATTGGCCCCTATTCCGAATGCATTTGAATGGGGACATATAGTTGGACCCCCCCCCCCCCCCCCCCTTTGTCATGGGTTGGGATCCCCCCTTTTAAAATGGCTGGATACAACATAACAGTCTTTGCGTAGTGCAATTCAACAAGACCCAAGCGTCCCAATAAAGCGGGTATGCAACAACTTTGCGAGAAATGTGGCACAAGGAGTCGGGGATCGAGAACATATTCCTGAATTCCACAGAGTCCATTCCACAATGACACGAACTCGACTAGCTCACGTCCCCGCTGTGCCTCATGATATTGCTGAAGTTTCCATTCACGGGCATTGAAAACGTACATGGTCGGAAGATAGATTTCTGTTGTACAAAAACAATAATTGGGGTGTTCTGATATATACAACACATGAAAACTTAAATTGAAACTTAGAGAATGTAAAGAGATATATTGCGACGGGACATTCAGAACTTTTCCATGGCCAGATTCACAATAATTTACCATTCACGGCCGGTACCGTAATAGGGTGATGTGTTTTGTAAACTGTCTAATGACTGATCGCAATATTGGTGACTATAGACATATTTTAGAAACACTGAAAGTCAAAATTCGACAAATTACACGGCACAGATAGCGCCCAAGAAAAGTCATCTGTGATTTTGAGCTCGCATTGATAGCAGCAGTAGAAACTGAGTTTCCACGCGCTCAACTTAGTAGTTGCTATTTTCACTTCAATCAGAGTTTGTGGCGAAAAGTCCAGAACTTAGGTCTTGCGGCAAGTTACCGACGACGACCAGCAGTAAAAAGCCTAGTCCGTAAAGTTATGGCCATTGGATTATACTGAATCATGTATGCTAAAATGTACGCTAAATTTGGATGGTACTTATAATTTTATATAATAGCGAGATCTGGTTTATGGAAGATTATTACTCAATTTATAGAGCCACTTTACATGGAACTAACTGTGATATTTGATCATTGACAGATAGATTCAGCTTTGAGAAAGTGCATCATAAGTTTTGTAAAACTGTTCTTGGAATTAAAAAAACCTCATGTAATATAGCTGCAAAGTCTGAGTTAGGACGATTTCCACTTGACTCTTTTATTAAAACTCAAGTTTTATTATATTTTTGTAGAATAAACTGCCATGAAATAAACCCTCTTGTTAAAGAAGCTTTTGCAGTAAATAAGTCTATGTCTGACGATGGAATATATACTTGGTACACTTTTGCCAAGCATATTTTTAAAGAATTTAATATTGATGAAGAACAATATGTTGATTCTGATAAACCTTTTAAACTTATAAAAAATTCACTAAAAAAAACTTTTAAATGTATAGTGAAGGAAAAGTATAATAACATCACTCTTCAAAAACTTTCAAATAGTTCAAAACTTTATCTTTATAGTAAACTTAAAAATGAAATTAAATTTGAGGACTACCTGCACAATCTAAACAATTTTAATAGTCGTCAGCTTTTAACAAAATTACGTGTAAGTGATCATAATTTGGAAATTGAATTAGGACGTTATAAAAAAATTCAAAGAGAACACAGACTGTGCAAAGTTTGTAAAATTTTAGATGATGAGGAACACTTTTTCCTTCATTGCCAAATTAACAGTAATGTAAGACATTCTCTTATAAATGCAATTAAAACCCATTATCCTAATTTTAACCAGCTTGACTCAAACTCTAAACTTAAAACTATTCTAGATCCCAATAAAGATATTTTGTCTAGTGTTGTAGACTATATATGAGCAATCTATGGAATTGAGAAAATAAGGTCCACATTGGTCAATTATTATATACATCTATATATAGACATGATAGATATATGTTATTAATATCAACTTCACTTTTTGAAAATATTTATCATGTATAGTTATGTTTCTTGTCACTTGAGTTGTGTATACAATGTACTATGTTTGCATTTTAACCGTCAGAGTTTCATGTTTTTTGCAATAAAGATTACATTTATAATATTGATTAATGAACAATAAATCTCCCTCAAATGTAGAAGCTTTTATAAGCTCCCGCATGAAGCTACTTTGGTAGAATTGTCGATTTGTGCCATTGTGCTTATAGTAAAATGATTTCTTCAATTAGAAGTAGAAATCCAACTTCCGGTTTTGTGTTAAGACACAGAAGGCTTAAGTTTGTTCGTTCGTCCTAAGGTCAGTCTTTTCGACACTGGATCCGTTCACAGCTGTAGTTAACTGTCCGATATTTCGTTGAATCATTTTTCATTGAAGATATGATTACACAATTCCAAATAACAATTCTTTAAAATCTCCGAGGAGTGTGAACACTTGAAAAACAGTCACTGATTATTTGAGGCCTCCATCTTTCATGATGAAAAACATAACTGACCGAAAGTCACGTTCAGCTTACCTCCGATAGATAAGTAGGATCACTTTTCATTAGGTTTGAACTATTTTCAGCGGACTACTACTGTTTCTTTGGTTCGTCTCAACAGACGATTCAAAAGAACCGAACTTACGGTTCGTGTTCCACTTCCGGTTCGACTGCGAAGTGGGTACGAGCCTCATTATGAAAGCAGCCTTTCAAATCAATTACTGTCATGCGACTTTCATCACATAGAATCTTATTCAAAACAGTGTGGTCCTGGCCATTGATTGACGACCTATATTGTCCCATTGACTGGGGCAGATTAGATGAACGTTTGTCGGTAACAATCACTGCTCACTATATACTTGTTAAAGACACTGAATCTGTGGGATCACCAAAGGTTCTCAACACCTAAATAAAGCAATTCGAAAAACGAATCCGGAATAATACGATGTATTGATTTATATCAATAATATAAATCAAAACATAAAGGTTATTCCTGAATAATTTTTCGAATTATTTTATTATTAAAGGCGTTAAGTACCTTTGCTGACCCCACAGTTTAAATTCTATAATAAGTAAGAAGTGAGCAATGGTCGTTACAGACAAATGTTCACCTATTCTGTCCCAGTCAATGGGATAATTTAGGTCGTCAATCAATGGCCAAAACCACACTGTTTTGAATATGATTCTATGCGCAGTACCCTCATTCCACACGGGACTTTTATTCAAATATAGAAGCAGAAATAACACTGAACTGTCGGACTACCGAACTGTCGGACTATTGAACTGTCGGACCATTGAACCGTCGGACCATCGAGCTGTCGGACCATAGAACCGTCGGACTATTGAGCTGTCGGACTATCACTACGGCCCCGATACCTATAGTTTTGAAAAATAGGTGGCGCAAAAGAAGTATTGGCGCAATTAAGTTGTGGCGCAAATGAGTTATTTTTTGGCGCAAAAAGATATCGCCCTTAATCTCTTAATTGCCTTTAAGGTCCGACTTAAAGGGATAACAATTAAAGGTGATATAATTTTTATGATCATAATCGATAATAGATGAAAGTTCAAAATTGAGGACAAGTAAAATAGCATCTTCAAAATAATTATAGCGTCGCGGGAATTATTATAGCATCACAGTGAAAAAATATAGCGTCGCGGTACCGCGACGCTAAAACGGCCTGGGGAGAACACTGATTGAAGAACCCCATATATTCAATTTTTGTTGAAATCAAACAAAGTTTAATTTTGGACCCCGATTTGGACCAACTTGAAAACTTGGATTATAATAAAAAAAACTAAGTACAAAATGAAGTACATGTTTAGATTCAGCATATCAAAAAACCCCAAGGATTCAATTTTTGTTAAAATCAATTAGAAACTTAGTTTAATTTTGGACCCTTTGGACCTTAATGTAGACCAATTTGAAAACGGGACCAAAAATTAAGAATCTAAATACACGGTAAGATTTGGCATATCATAGAACCCCAATTGCAATAATTCAATTTTTGATGAAATCAAACAAAGTTTAATTTGGGCCCTAATTCCTGAACTGATGGGACCAAAACTTAGGGTTCTCACTAAGGCGAGTCCATGAGTCCTGGACTCATCAAAATCTGTCTGGACTCACCATTTTCAAAACTGATGAGTCCACAGATGCATCAAGATTGTAAAATTTGTGTATCAACTGAACACAGTTAAACACAAATATCATCATTTCATATGAAAAGTTTAAAAAGTAATCTGAATTTAATGTCCTATCATTATATATAGATAAGACAGTTGGTTTTCCCGTTTGAATGGTTTTACATTACTAATTTTTGGGGCCCTTTAATATCAACTGAACACAGTTAAACACAAATATCATCATTTTATATCAAAAGTTTAAAAAGTAATCTGAATTTAATGTCCTTTCATTGCTCTGTTAGGCCATGGAGGATAAAATATTAAATTACATTGCAATAAAATATATTCTTCTTGCTGTTGGACTCACCATGGAAAAAAATGATCAGTCCCTGGACTCGCCTTCAAAAATCCTTCAAAAATCCTTAGCGAGAAACTCCCAAAATCAATCCCAACCTTTCTTTTGTGGTCATAAACCTTGTGTTAAAATTTCATAGATTTCTATTTTCTTATACTAAAGTTATTGAACGAAAACCAAGAAAAATGCTTACTTGGGCCCTTTTTGGCCCCTAATTCCTAAACTGTTGGAACCAAAACTCCCAAAATCAATCCCAACCTTGCTTTTGTGGTCATAAACCTTGTGTTTAAATTTCATAG
This sequence comes from Mytilus trossulus, assembly GCF_036588685.1. Classification (NCBI taxonomy): domain Eukaryota; kingdom Metazoa; phylum Mollusca; class Bivalvia; order Mytilida; family Mytilidae; genus Mytilus; species Mytilus trossulus. The sequence continues at coordinate 795,980 of NW_026963322.1, forward strand.
ATTTCTATTTACTTATAATAAAATATAGTGCGAAAACCAAATGTCTTCGGAAGATGACGCTGACAACGACGAAGACGTCATACCAATATACCGACCACAATTTGTTTGTGGTAGTATAAAAATAGGTATGTTTCCTGTGGCATGGCCCCAAAAAATAAGGTCAGAAGGAAGGGAATTATTTTGGGAAACTGTCATGAACGTTTGTATATCAGATTTACAATGTATGATTGGATTTCATCAACCAAACAGGGAGTACACTAGTAGCTATTTTTATATAAGCCGGCCATTTTTACAAATAGTGCTACTTAGACCCTGACCATTTTAAGAAATGCTAAATGAATAGCTTTTTTCCGATCACAGTGAGGGCAAAAAAATTCCCATCACATTCATAACACATTGTAAGGGAAGTAACTCTTAATGTAAAAATAAAAAATGAAATTGATTAAATATAAGCATTTCAACAAAGGCTAAATGAAAATATATGTGTGAGTTCCAGTTTAACCAATTTGATCGACACTAGAAATTTCTTTTCCATTTCTGAAAAATAAATTTTGAACAATTCCATTTTGACAGACTTCTGTCATCTGAATTTTTCCATTTAATAGAAGTATCATCTACGGCTAAAATTGCTAAAATTCTTAAAAGAATACAACAAAATTAAATATAAACAAAACATATAAACATAAGAAGATGTGGTCAGATTGCCAATGAGAAAACTCTAGTAGTGTCTCCACAAGAGACCAAATGACACAGAAAGTAACAACCATACATGTAGGTCACAGTTCATGCAGTACAGCCTTCAACAATGAGTAAAACCTGTACCGCATAGTCAGCTATAAAAGGCCATGAAATGACAAATGTAAAACAAACTATATATGGACAATGCCCCCCCCCCCCCCCCCTCCCCTTTTTTGCTCTGCCATATGCATGAGTATAGTTCCACATATTTTAGATTTGACAAACAGTGATGTTGGCATACTACTTTGAATTGTTACTCTGTCTGTAAGACACAAATAATGCCCAGCAGAATGAAAGTACTTTTACAATAGAACCAAAAAATGACGAAGTCCAACTACAAATGAACTACCTGTCATTTTCAGAATATTTGAAAAAAATCAAAATCCTGTGGCCATGCACACCTTCATTATGTGTTTGTTGCTGTATATCATATTTGTTTTTCGTTCATTATTTTGTATCTAAATCAGGGCGTTATTTTTCTCGTTTTTTATGCCCTGCAACAAAATGTTTGAGGGCATAAATTTACCCCTGTCCAGCTGTTTGTCCGAATTAGGATACATTTTAATATTTTAATACTTTAATATCAATCAAAGCTTAATTTTGCACCCCAATTTGGACACACTTGAAAACATGGCCCAAAATCAAAATTCTAATTACAAGGTAAGATTAATTAAGCCTTTCAAAACGGCATAATTATTTGGATTACGGCCCGGATCGACGTGAGAGGAAACGTCTTGGGGCTGGAACGACGGTATACTGTATGGGCCAAAGGTAGCAATACACAGTTATAATAGGAGTTTAGTTTCGCATTTTGGCCCCTGTGGATTTTTTAAAAAGGAAAGTTATTGTGTAATAAAATTCATTTTTAGACAGCTGAATGCTAATTTAGCCTTCAAAGATGGTTTATAAGAGCATCAAGATTATTTTACATGTTTTATGGGCTGTTTTTCTTGGGAATAATCAAATTATTGTTTTAATCAAAATTTTATGTTACATTTTGTACTATTTTAAATGTATAGTTATAAATAAGAAGTAAGAAATTGATTCCCTATCACCAAAATTTTTAATCAAGTCTTTGGTATGCAATAAGCATAAAGATTAACATTTTTCTGCTTGAAATTGCTAAATTTTGTACTATTTTGCATCATCAGAGTTCTTATTAAGATTTTCAACATTAAAAAACTGACAAAAGAGGTAGTTTTTAAGATTTTGCTAAAAATTGACGTAGAGACAAGATTTTACACTTTGACTTGGCACCTTTCTTTAAAATCATTTTTGTCGCGTTTCAGTGTCAACTGCTAACCTTCATAAAATATTCATTACTCAACCAATTTTCAAAAATAAAAGGCCATTTTGCTCTATTTAGCTAGCAGAACACATTAATAAGTTAAAAGGGAGAATTGGAAACAAATATTTACTATTAAGGTAGCAATACACAGTTAGAAGTTTAGTTTCGCATTTTGGCCCCTGTGGATTTTTCAAAAAGGAAAGTTATTGTGTAATAAAATTCATTTTTAGACAGCTGAGTGCTAATTTAGCCTTCAAAGATGGTTTATAAGAATGATCAAGATTATTTTTTACATGTTTTATGGGCTGTTTTCTGTTTGACCATCCATATTTTCATAGCTAGACCGGCCATCGGTCCAGAAATTAATGTAATGTTTACAAACACTTTTTTTCTACACGAAGTTTTTGACACAATTTTACAAAAAAATGAGATGAAAGACATATGATTTTCATTGGATTTGCTGAATGATATATGTACACAGTTTCAGAAAAGGTATTATGCGATTGAAATTCTACTTTTAGCCAAATTTGTGGGAAATATGTGACATCTTTTCCCCCTTTTTTGCAATATTTTATAACAAATGAATGCAGATTGTTGCCATGGATAAACCCAAAAGAAATTATATTTTACCATTTTATATACTGGATATCAAATCTATGGAAGATTCTGATTACATTCATATGCCCATATATGACACAAAGAAACAGTAAGCTTGATATTGCAAGAAAGCAATGAAAAGGGGATCATGGTAAAATTTATAAGGGCAAATAACATTTTTTCCTTACTGTTTATCAGGTCAGGAATAACCACCAATTGGTGGATTATACCTCAATTGACGTATAATCCACCAATTGAGGTATAATGGTATAGACCAATTGGTGTATAATTCTTTGTTTTTCAAAACAAATTATTCCACCAAGATGGAGCATTGTTTTCTTAAAACCATAATATGGTATGAAAAATTGTCTAACATTCCTACTTTAGTATAGTGACATAACATATTGCATTTAATCAATAATTGTATTTGAAGTTTCTTCTATTGTTATCTTGTCAATTCTTGATTGGCAAATTTACCTGTAATCACCTGTCAATGGACATCATTACTGTCTGCAGTCATGTGATCATGAGTACAACTCAACAGGTGAATGGAGCTCTTTGTTAATACTTGACTTTCAATAGTACAAATGTTTCAACAAAAGAATAGTTGTACACATGCATTCTCAAGAGATGCAGCAGGCTTTGACAAAATTGAAACTTTCCTAGGACTCAATAAGGGTCATGAAATAGGTTGCAAGTTGCAAAATCATGCTCCTATCTCACACTAGCATTTGATTACAAAAAACTTGCATTATACACCAATTGGTCTATACCAATATACCTCAATTGGTGGATTATACGTCAATTGAGGTATAATCCACCAATTGGTGGTTATTCCTGACCTGTTTATTGCTACCAAAACAAGAATTTGAATGTCCCACTTCCTCACCTTTGTTTTGTTTTTTTTGTAAAGGGATTATATAGTGTATTGCGGCATATCCATCGTCAAGGTGCAGCTTCCCTTGTGCCATTTTCTCTCCTTTTTTTTCTTGACTGTTTGTCAGTCTCAGACTGCCATTTGTTTACATGAACCACGCATGTGCGTACCGTGGGAAAAGAATGCAGTCAACCAATGAAGTGCCGTATAATATTGCTCACTATTACTATGGGGGTGTGGGTTGTGGAATAAATAAATGTGCGCTTCCTAAGTAAAGACTATATCAAAAGTTCATCTAACGTCTGCTAGCCCGAAACCAATTCATAAATAAAATAAAGTTAAATATACAGAGCATTTCAACCCACAGCTGATACACAATCGCCCGCAATAGATTTATTTGAATAGGTTCCCCGTATTATTTATATTCCTGTGACCTAGATTTCTTTACTACCTTAACCACATGCCGGTTAGTCAGGGTCGGTATAATGGTAGTACTACAAAATACTATGAATGACGCCTGAATGGGGTCCCATGCTTTGGAGTTGAAATATCTATATTTATATATTAAACTATTAGACCGTGTTACAAAATAATATTTAAAGGTCTGGATGGGGTTTCAGAATAGAGAAAAGGTGCATGCAAAACAAAGGGAAAAAGAACAGACAAAAAGGGTATAAAAAAGTATAGAGAATATTGGCAAATGATGGATGTTGCAGCATGCAAAACAAACCTTTGCAAAGGGGAAAAAGAATTAATAGACAAAAAAGGTATAAACAAATAAAGAATAACAATGAATAATCGGGGGTACTGGAATATAAAACAATAGAAAATAGTGGCTAAAATGAATAAAGAATAGAAAAAAATGGTCTTTAAAATTAAAGAATAAAGAAATGAAAGACCCCCCATCCAGATCTTATACTGAGGGGATGGACAGGGGTACCTTGTTCCCACTCCCCCCCCCCCCCCCCCTAACACCCGCTTTTCTATTCCAACTCCAAATTCCCTCCCCGGCCCTTACTCCCAGACGATAATCGATCAAGAGCTTTTCCAGCAAATCCCTATTTTTTACCCCTCTTCTCCCGATTCCCTCCCCTCTCACCCGGTCCCAGCCCCACCCCAGGAAAAAAAGGGGGGGAATGATGGTTATACAATCATATTCATATATTTGTTTATAATATTGCAACCTAGCTAAATTATATACATAGTTATACATTTTACAATACAAATATCAGCCAGCCTCCATAGGCTTATAAAGCACTTTGTCCCCAAAATATTAAACATCAATTATACAAAAAACAAATATGTATCTGTCATTTGGGCAAAAAATTGCTACAGATACGTTTTATGTACGAATGTTGAAAATAACAATAATGAATTTGGTAACTACTTTTATCCCTGTAATGAGTATTGCTGCTCTACTTCAATTAAAAGTTTTAAGTTTGTCCATATCGGATAGATTTGTAAGATCATAGTTATATATATTTGGTTTGATAGTCTGTTAACATGGTAAATCGTTGTGTTGCATATTTTGAGCATGCAGTGAGTACAAAATGAGTCGCATCATTGACCCCGCCTGACTTGCATATCTTACATAAGCGTCTTTCTGCAGGAATTTCTCGATAGCGTCCACGTTCGATTTCTAGCGGGAACACTCCGCATCTTAGTTAAGCAATCACCGATCTTTCTTGTTGAGAAACGTTCATTTTCACATACGATTGACCGTTAGTACACAATCTTTCATGAGTAATTGTACGTGGTTACTCCACATATCACGATAGTTGACCGAAAAGCGGCAATCCCATTAAAAGGTTCTTAGCAGTATTCTCTTCCTGTTCATGCTTACTAGATAATTTTATGTTTTTGAAGTACTTTAACGTAATTTGTACGACTTTGCCCCCCTCCCCCCACCCCACCCCCAGCAGAGCTATAGAAAACAGTACATTAACGGGTTTTACACGGACACTTTTTTAGTTGTTACCGCCCTCTTTTGGCTCCCCCTCTTTTTATGAATAGAATCACCCGTGCATGATCAGTGAGTTCACGGGCACTTTCAATAAGATTTGAACTTTTTGTTTCACCGACATATTTCCTGTCTTTTTGATTAAAATATTTACTCAGTTTAGCATCAATAAAAATACACTAAGAGATTGACCATTTAACTTCAAAAGAGGGGTTATGTTTTTTTCCTAAAATATATTTTGATCCCCAATTTTATGAGAAAAAATATAATGTGGTCAAGAAGAGGACAAGATAATGTTCTGATTCCTGATTTTTCGAATACCGTATATACATAATAGTGCTAATGTCGAAAAAAAAATATTTGGGTGCTAGTGTTGAAAAAACTAAATCATTTTCTTACTCATGTATTGTATAACATTTCAAATAAATGTCCATTGTTATCTCCCTTTGACCATTAACTTGTAAATTAAACAAAAATCATATAGTTTGACGTACGTAATACGCCTAAACTTGGTCATTGTAAATTTGTGTTTGTCTCCCTTATATTTGAACATACGGAAAGTCAAACTTAGTTCGCAGGGGACACAGGTATAATATAAATGATATACAATTAACAAGAGTTTCTTTTCAACTAATTTGTCAATATGGAGTACCGCGTTCAAAGAGTATACGGGAATAATTACGAGTTTTCTGAACGTATTGCTTCCAAAAACTATAAGTTGATAAAATTTTAATGACACAAGATCAGTAATTAATCTAAATATATATATACCTGAAGTTCAGTGGTTGTCGTTGGTTCATGTTTGTCATATTTGTTTTTCGTAAATTGTTTCAAATTGTTATAAATTAGGCTTTTAGTTTCTCAATTTAATTGTTTCATATTTTTAATGTCCGGCCTTTTATAGCCGACTATACAGAATGCGTTTTCTCATTGTTGAAGGCCGTACGGTTGTCTATAATTGCTTACATCCACTTCTTTTGAACTTTGGTGGATAGTTGTCTCATTGGCAATCATACCACATCTCCTTATTTTTATACTGTAGATTGTAATGGTTTTTTTTAATATTTAGGCATATTAAAATACCCCGATTGTTTAGATCGTTTGATAAGATCGTTTTCGGGGTGATTGTTTGATTATTAGATCGTTTTCGGGATGATTGTTTGATTATTAGATCGTTTTCGGGGTGATTGTTTGATTATTAGATCGTTTTCGGGATGATTGTTTGATTATTAGGTTGTTTTCGGGGTGATTGTTTGATTATTAGATCGTTTTCGGCTGATTGTTTGATTATTAGATCGTTTTCGGGATGATTGTTTGATTATTAGATCGTTTTCGGGGTGATTGTTTGATTATTAGGTCGTTTTCGGGATAATTGTTTGATTATAAGGTCGTTTTCGGGGTGATTGTTTGATTATTAGATCTTTTTCGGGGTGAGTGTTTGATTATTAGGTCGTTTTCGGGATGATTGTTTGATTATTAGGTCGTTTTCGGGATGATTGTTTGATTATTAGATCGTTTTCGAGGTGATTGTTTGATTATTAGGTCGTTTACGGGGTGATTTTTTGATTATTAGGTCGTTTTCGGGGTGATTGTTTGATTGCCATTAAGGTTTTTTGTATTTGTAAGATCACCAAACATTACAAATCTATGTAACTGAATGCTATATACTCTATTTTGGAATACCGCGTACCATGCATGCGCATACCCAGCATATACAGGCAAATCTTAAGGGGACGTGGGGGAGCACACTGATTAAAAAAACTGTCCCAAAGCAAAATAAAGCATAGGAGAAAGTTAAACGGTAGACCACGGAATCAGGCATAAAACTCTTTCTTTTGGTTATAAACACGATTTGCAAAACGCTCTTGTTTTCACAAACATGCACATCAACAATTTGAAATGGGTGAATCTTAGGGGGAGGAGCATACCCAAATTGTCTAGGTGTTTGCAAAAATGACATAGCCTTGTACAACGTGATGTGTGTTACCAAAGGCAAGAGTATGAAAGAGTGTTTTGCTGAATATCATGGTCCATATATTTGCTTTCTCTGATAATACATAATGATTGTTCTGTATAACCATTGTTTTCGATTCATGTGCCCCCCCCCCCCCCCACTCCCCTTAAAATTTGCCTTTACACGGTGATACCGAATACTCTTAAATAATATCCGAAAGACTGCGTACTAAAATGGCTATACGCTCCTTACATTCACACCCCCTCATTTCTTCCTCCAATGTGATGTTGAATTCTATATTTGCTAAATAGAATTAAGTACGAAACGTGGGATGTGGTGTCAAAAATACAATAACTCGACTAAACACATGGCAACTATATTTCTTCTATGAACAACTATTCGGGGAACGATAATTTAACCTGCAAAAAGAGGGGGGTATCATGTTTTTTTCCTAAATAAATAAGTTATTCTGTTGTTTTGTTTAAACAAATATATTTTGACCAGAAAGGTGTAAATAAAAATCTCAGAGCGGAAATTCCATATAAAATAATGTTAAAAAAAAATATGATATCGCGGTTATAAATTAAAAAAATCGCGAAAACATCATTCTTACTCGAAAAAAACCATGCGCCCTTTAAATGCTCGGACCGATCTGGTTATCTTCGAAGGCGCTTAGAACACCAGTATAAGATTACCTCTTTTGAGTCGGACACTAATCAAGCCTGAAATTGAAATGTATACGAGAATATAATACGGTTACAAAGTAACTATGCAAAATCATAATAATTGTGGGCCACCTGTTGAGTAAGCTCCCTATAGAATGCTCCTGTTTGGTTCGATAGAACCCGTCGGATTGGGACGGGGATTCATGTGCGGATGTTGTTAATCTGCGTGCAACACCCGGTGCGCCAGCACCTTAAAGTACCACAATTACGGTGGTCTGGTACAAAGAAACTAAATCTTACATACACCTTTTGGCTATAATTTTACGGTTCCAAAATGCATACTCATCCGGCACTTCAAATATCAAACAAAAAAATGCACTACTATGGCAAGCCGTTTTACTATTTATTCTAACTTCAAGATATCTCATATAATATATAAGATATCTCATATAATATATAAGATATCTCATATAATTTATAAGATATCTAGATATTTAATATACTTTATAAGATATCTCATATAGTTTATAAGATTTCTTATATAGTTTATAAGATATCTTATATAGTTTATAAGATATCTCATATAGTTTATAAGATATCTTATAAAGAAAATTATATGAGATATCTTATTTTTACTATATAAGATATCTTATAAAGAAAATTATATGAGATATCTTATTTTTACTATATAAGATATCTTATAAAGTATATAAGATATCTTATAAAGTGTATAAGATATCTTATAAACTATATAAGATATATTATAAACTATATGAGATATCTTATAAAGTTTATTAGATATCTTGTAGTTAGAATAAATAGTAATAAAAACGGCTTGCCATACACTACACTTGCACCATCAATAAACTCAAGCATTCGCCTCATAAAATTATATATAATTTTGTTTTTTTGTTTCTCTAAATTATACATAGCAACGTTCCTCAATTCGGCTTTAATTTTTTTTTAATTAATTGAAGGGACTCACACTTTGACTTTTTGCTTTCTAAACCCTTTCCGCACACTAACATTTGGCACTGTTTTTTTTTCTTTCCAAAACGACTGCATCCTCTCAAACTTTGGCATTAGTTTTTTTTTAATTTCCAAATTTTCAGCACGGGTTACGGCAGTCCCCCTCTACCATTGCGTCCTACAGTGCTTTGTTTGTGTGTAATTTTTGTATAACTTATTTAACTTTCAACATCATTATTTTTCTTTTTTATTTACTTTTGGCTTATTATTTTTCATTACTTATATTTTTTTTATTTTTTTTTATGCGTATTCATTAGTCAACTGGAGTGTCGCCTAGCTTATAAAACCGTAGTCACTACTCGCCAGTGATGCCTTTCTGGCGTGTACGATCTTAGACTTATCAATGTTCACATTCAAAGCCCATTTATTCGACCACATGTCAAGTACATCTAGTTGTGATTGTAGTCCGTTAGCCGTTCTTAAAAGTAGCACAATGTCATCCGCATACAACAGGGTGCTAAGCTAAAAAATCCTCCTCCAATGTGATTCCACAATTGATAGAGTTAATCTACGGAACTAGACTAGACAACACAGCGAGAAAATCCATGCTTTGAATCACGTGAGTCATTCTTCTTCTTCCAAATACTGCCCACATTCAACATGATGAATACTCTGGCAAGTTGCGCATGATTAAACAAAGGTTAAAAAAATTGTTCTGTTGATTTAGTTTGAGGTTTTGGTCACTGAAGACTTGAATATCTCAAGAGACTTTGCTGTGGCGATATCTGGTGGTAACTTGTTCCAATCCTTGACGGTGTTTATGAAAAAGGACTATTTCCTACAGTCTTTGGTGGCTGGCTGTAATAGGTAAATATAGTGTTCTGTCCGGTTTGAACTTCTTGTTGGTTTTTGTACAAATTTACTCGTGTCCCTGGCTACAAGGTCGTTTGTTATTTTGAAACACATGATGAGTCGTGTTTCTTTTCGTCTTGTTTGTAAGCTTTTCCATCCTAATTCAGTTATCATGTTGCTGACCCTTGATCTATTTCTATTTTTGCTGGTTACATATCGTGCAGCTCGTCTTTGTACCTTCTCAATTTTATCTTTGTGGTTTTGCTGGTATGGGTCGCATACTGTCGTGGCGTAGTCCATAATCGGTCTTACAAATATTTTATAGGTATGCTCTTTGATGGATTTTGAGCGTATGTGGAGATTTCGACGCAAGAAACCAAGGCTTCGGCTGGCTTTTCCTGTGATGTTTTTTATGTGTTATCCCCAATCTAAATCATTTGCAATGGTGCAGCCTAGGTATTGATTCCATGTTTCATGCCCCAGAGTATGGCCGTGGAGTTTATCCCACTTGATTGGGTTTTTCTTTTTTGTGACTGTGAAGACGCTGTATTTTTCAAGATGGAACTCCATTTTCCAAATATTTCCCATTTTGCCAGTTTGTCCAGGTCTTCTTGGAGTTTATGGCAGTTGCTGTCTGAGGGAATGGTCAAATAGACCCCAGTATCGTCCACAAACAGTATCACTGTGTAGTGTAGGCCTTCTGGTAGTTCGTTAATGTAAAAAAGAAAGAGACTGGGTCCTAATACTGATCCCTGGGGGTAACGCGGATTCTATTTTCACTTTGTCAGATGTTCCGCCTTTAACAACTTCTACTTGGGTTCTGTTGGTGAGAAATTTCTTTATCCATTTGTTTATTTTACTTCGAATGCCATCATGGTGTAGTTTATGGATGAGTAAACTGTGGGACACCTTGTCATTCTTCCGTAAATTCTAACAGTTCTCAGCTTATGCCACAGTAATCCACAGAACCGAAAGCCTTCAATAATTCTACAAAGACGAGAAAAGTGTCGAGTTTTAGTGTTTTTCTGTTTCGAAGAATCGTACACAATGTGTAAATGTGGACGGAATTTTACGAAAACCGTTTTGCTCCTCGCAGAGAATGCTTAATTTCTTGCTCTAGATAGTTCACTAGTCTCTTGTTCAGAATTGAGTGGAATAATTTAGCTGCCGTTGACATCAAGTTGATACTCATATACCCATACGGATCACGGTAGTCTTTGCCAGTTTTCAATATTTGACAAACTATGCTTTCACACCCTGATTTTGGTACCATTCCACGAAAAAAAACACAAATTAGATAATACGATGACTAAATTTTCATTTCGTAGAATCTCGTTCGGGAGGTTTTCAACACCAACAAATTTTCCTAGTTCATGGTAAAGTGAAGATATGTAGTGAAAAAAACACTAATAAAAGTACTTACGTACTGTGGACTCATAAATTGAGGTTTGTACGCAATGCATGTATTCCCATAGCGCCATTTCAAATCAATTTAACATAAAACCCCTTTCGAATAGTGTCCTGATTTATTGCTACATTAAGAGGGATATGATTACACGATATTGGAAATTTATTTTTTCTCTTCATTTTTACGTTTTCTTGTGCAAATTAACAAATATCAATGGTTTTCGTATTTAGGGATGCCTTAGGATTAAAGAAAATGGGTTCTCAACAAAAAAATGTAATTCTCATATGCTATAACATAATTATATGACAAAGGAGTAGGTCCAGTAAGACCCCTTTTTGGCCCCAAAATATAGCAGTTTTACAAAATTGTTAAAATGTAAACTTAGTTATTTATTGGACAGTAGAATGCTTCTGCTACATAAATATGGGCTGTTTTTGACAATATAATGCACATGTATCGGGTACTAGCACCATTAAGTCATGCTAAATTACTGAAATCTTCACAATTCTAGCTATTTAGTTAAATTTTAGACGGTTTCCGTGTAAAACGAAAGTGGCCACATTCGTGTTCATCCTAAATATTGAAATGTATAAGTTGTATTTGATGATAATACATAACATATATGGGTCATTTTCAAAAAATGTAGAATTTTGAAATTGAAAAATTTATTAAAAGTTACTTATTCAAACAACCCTCTACATAGGCAAATCAAAACAAACAGTACTTTAAGAACAACATATAAAAAGATGCAATCTTAATGATGTCATACAAGAATGTCTTGAAACATTTTTTGTTCGGTGGTACAGTATTTTGTCTATCCTGTTACCATTTTCAAAAGAAATTTTGGGTTATTAAGAAAAGGTTTAGATAAAATGTTAAGCTTGTTTTACGTTACCAATTAGATGGTTTTCAAGAGAAAAAACTTCTATATATATTCATTCTGTAAAATAATAGATTATTTGCCAATTTTCTAGGTTGTACTGAAAAATGGCTCTAAAAATTGGTTTTCAAAGGTTGTAAAAATTACTACCAGTAATGTAAGTCTTAGATAGCAATTTATATTGTTCGGCCTTTTTTCACCCTTTCAAATAAACCCAAGATCAAGTAAATCCCTCATAAGTTAATTTACTTTTCTCTTTATTTCGTTGGTAACAGGAACGTACGTTTCTGATATATCACTATATAAAAGTCTATCCTGTTACCTTTTTGTCTATAATGTTACCGATATCAGTATTGCACCTGCAAATGCTTAATTGGGAAGATAAAGACGTTATAACCTTAAGATGAGTTCAAACAATGAAATATTTCATTCGTTTTCCACCTACATGTTAAGATAAAAAATTTAACAACATTTTTGTCTATAATTGTCTATCCTGTTACTGTAACCATAGCAACCATAGTAACAGGATAGACATAACAGGATAGACAAATTTCTTCGTTTTTGATTGCTGTTGTGAAATAACTACTCTTTTTGGTGAAGTGATTATGGTTTTCTATTGTGAATTTGGTTTCCAACACGTTATTGCACTTTTTACAACCATACTGTCAGTGTAATTAATCAAAATGGTTGGTAACAGCATAGACATGAAAAAAAGTACGCTCTATTTTTTTTTCTGTCGTTCAAGAAACGATGCGTTTTAAATGTAAAGATTACTTTGCATTTTTGAAATCAACCCTGACTGATTCAATATACATATTTTTGAAAATGACCCATATAAAGGTTGAGGATGAACACGGATGCAGCCACTTTCATTTTTGGACAAAAACCATCTGAAAAGTGACATTTTCGGCAGATTTGGTAGATTTTTCATATTACAGCTTAAATCGGAGCGTTTTTAATGACTTAATAAGTTAAAATATTTCACATAAATTAATTGAATCAAATGAAATAGACACTAAAGTGTTTGAAAAGTGGTCAAAATCTTTCGTCAGATGAACCTGAAATTTGGGGCCAAAATCGGTCATTATCGGACCTACTCCTTTAGAATTTTTAGTACACATTATGTTGTATTCTACACAATTGTGAGATGGTTTTGTTTAAGTAACACTTCTTATTTCTGTTTATAGCATATTTAAAAGTGTCTACAGATAATGAAGAAAAATATTAAAATGGCATCTTCACCTTTGATAGATGCTGATGTAATTCTTTTAATTTATTGAATACCTCAGCATTTAGATGCTGGTTTCCAACTATTTTTAGATGCAGGCATCCCATCACATTGGTATGATGACATCACATCATTTTTGGAAACTAACATCCCAATATGGGGATTCTGGCATCCCAACATATCGGGATGCTGATATCCAATCATTTGGCATCCAATTAGTATGGGATGCTGGCATACCAACAAACATATCGGGATGCTGGCATCCCAAAGTAAGGGGATTTTGGCATCCAACTATTTTGGGATGCTGGCATCTCAACCATTCAGACATACCTTTTTCCATGATGTCATACGAATTTAAATGCTGCTTCCTAATCAATTGGATTTTAGTATTAATCCACCAAGATAACACCCAGTACATTTCCTAAGGTTTTGATGTGTGTTGAATGCATATGAAAACAAACCAGTAAACCAGGAAACATAAGAAATTACTGATGAATGCCTAGAAGATGATAATTTTTGTTTTTGTTCAAGTCCAGGCAGTGGCCAGTTTAATGCATATTGAGAATGAGAAAGCATGTGTCAGAGTGAGAAATGTATACTTGACCAACATACGGAGTCTTATTTGTAAAGTGCTAGTTCACCATGTGAATGCTGATGTCAACAATTAGATATTGATACAACTATGTCAATGTACTAAGTTTTCCAATAATTGGCAAATGTTAATGTTATTTTTCTAACTTTGATTACCATTATATTATGTATGACATGTATACATGTTATTGTGATTTGGAGAATTTATATATGGTGACAGGACTGCAATTGTCCAGTCAGATATGCTTATGTTTTGAATGTTCATTGAATAAAAGATATTTGAAAGTAAGCTAAACATGCTTAACGCAATAGCCTGCTGAAATGATATGAAGTCCAGTGGTTCCCAAGGCTTTCAGAAATCAATTGGACATTTGGTCCAGTAAAAAAATCTTCTTAACTGAACTAGTCTCTTTTTTACAGGACAGTCACACATATGATTTGGATAAAATTAAAATTTTACTGCTCATTTTGTTGAGTAAGGTATATCAATCAAATGAATTAAACCAATGTTTACTGGTCTTTGCCCAATGACCACGAACCTTGGGAATGACTGATTAAGTCATCCTGGACATACACTCTACAAAACGGATTGGTGACTGTACTTTATTAATATGCTCAATATATGAGGTATGTAAGCCTGCATTATAATTTTGTGTCTATGACAAACCCCATTTTAAATTAAAGTATATACATGTATTGGCATTCATATACATGTATAATGGATTTTTTGTACTATTTGCGTGCAATTTATCTGTTCTTATCTATTCAGAAATTTAGAAATGTTTTGCGTGTCATTTATGTTCAATGACATTTCTATTTAGAATTGAAAGAAAGAGTTAAACATTTGCATAATACATGTGTACATGTATTTCGAAAACTAATAACTTTCAAAATAAAACCTTTTAAACCTCCCTTTTTCATATCCCGACAACTTTAAAATTAGTATTCGGGCAATAAAATTCCCGATCTATGCATCCGTAGATCTTACAATCTTGCGTCCGTCCGTCCGTCTGCGTGATTAAGGTAACAATTTTGAAAGATGTAAACTGTGATGTCGGATTAATCAATAATAAACCAAAATTTCATCTAAAAACCCCGTTTATTTTGAAATTTGAACTACTATAATTTAAATAGATAGTATTTGAGATTTTGATCACTGGTGAACTCTAATGGCGCAAAGCGCGACAACCAGTCGTATAGAAAAATTCTCCTGGTTCAATTTGTCTTTAATTTCATTCCTTTTTAATGTTGTAGTAAGTTTCTGAAATGGACTGGTTCAATAACATAGGATGCGAAGAACTAGAAAATGAAGCAGTTGCCTATTTTGAACAATACATAGGGTCAATACCAGAGGTTTTGGCATCAAGCAATAATGAACTGAATGTGTCTGATAACAGCGATTCCGATATTGAAAATGACGAATCTGATATTGAAAATACATGTGACACAATTCAAGCTAGGACCCGGAAATTTTATTCCACTTCCGTCATTCAAGATCAATCGGAAAATACATGTTCTTTTAATCAAAATGATGAATTATAGGATCCTTCCCGACTTCGAATAAATGCTCAATTCGCTAACGACAGTAATTGTACAAAAAAATGTTTTACAAAGCTTTCCACATTCAAAGAACAGGCCTATGATGTATCGTTATCTGTTTGTGAATTTACAAAAGCAGAGCGTGACATATACTTGCTTTCAAAATTAGAAAACTTAGAAATAACAGGCTCGGTTTTCAGAGGAGGAAAGAGAGAACGAAAACGATACCGATATTTTTTTCAAGGAGTTGAGATATGCGAGTTCACATGGAGAAATACTTATAACATTGGGAGGAGCGAATTTAAAAGTTTAAAACAGCACTTAAATGCAAATGGCGTAACCCCTCGATCACATGGTCTTAGTGGAAGAAAATCGAAGCACGGACATTCATTTGAAGTGATTGAAAATACGATAAAATTTATCAAGCGGTATGCTGATGAATTTGGTCTCCCTCTCCCGGCTGCGCCTCGGGCAACTGACAATACCCCTCCTATTCTTCTACCTTGTAGCGAGAGCAAGAAATATGTACACTCCAAATATGTTAGTTCATGCGTTAACTCAGAACACCAATATGTTCAACTAACCGTATTTAAAGAAGTTTTGAATGCATGTGTCCCTCATATTCAATTTATGAAACCAAAGACGGATCTGTGTAAAACGTGCTTTCAGTTGACGGGGAGGATATTTCCGGATCTATTTCAGAAGACGCGAAATTAGTGACAACACAAAAAATTAATTGACCATATACAGTCTGCGCGGACGGAGCGTGAGTATTATAAATTATGTACACACAGATCACGTGATGAGTCTCCAATAGGAAAGTATAACACTCCATATTCAAAAAATTTTGAAAATGTTCATTACACTTTTGACTTTTCACAATATGTAAACTTGCCACATTCGTCTCAACAAGTTGGAGCTCTTTACTTTTAACACCTCGAAAGGTTCAAATATTTGGAGTTTGCGATGAAAACTTTCCAATGCAAACTAATTATTTGATTGATGAGCAACAAACAATCGGAGAAAATGGAAGTAGGACACATGGACCCAATGCTGTTTTAAGTATGCTCCACCATTATCTGCATGTTAATACTTACGGTGAAAAGGCGTGTCATTTTCATGCTGATAATTCCTTGGGACAAAACAAAAATAAAACTACTTTGCATTATCTGTTGTGGAGGTGCGCAAAGGGTTTACACAAAACTATTAATTTGCATTTTATGATTGCTGGGCACACAAAATGTTTATGTGACGCATGTTTCGGCATGTTGAAAACAAAAATTAGAAAGTCGGACGTAAACACTGTATCGCAACTGGTTAAAATTGTTGACAATTCTGCCAAATGCAATAGGTCAGAAGTTTACAATGAAAATGACGATGACGAAAACAGCTTAAAGTGGTACAGATGGGATAATTTCTTCACTAAATATTGTAAACCACTCAGAGGTATAGGAAAATTCCATCACTTCAGATTTACCAGTGACGAAGTAGGAGTCGTATTTGCGAGAGAAACTCTTGATCAACCGGAGAAAAGACTGGTCCTACTAAAGGAAAGCGCAAACCTACCGGAGTTGCTCACGACACTTCCAGAAGTTATTCAGCCAGCAGGGCTGACAGAGGAGAGAAGGCGTTATCTGTACAATGAAGTCCGTCCTTTTGTTCAGTTTAATTTCCGTGACGAATTTTGTCCTCGTGCTTCAGAGGAGTATCATTTTAAATATACAGTTACTGGTTAAAGTTGGATTGAAAACTTGAGAATCATGTATTGCTTCATTGTAACAATCTTATAAATTAAATTAAATATTGTATACAAATGTATGTTTTCATGTCTCTCTTTATTACGAGAAAAGGACCGATACAGAATAAAATTAATGCACGATAACGTTAATTTCACGACGTTGTCGTGAGATCTGATGTTAAATATATTTATTTCATATCGGTTGTGTATAAGATTCTCTTATTGGATAAAAAGGGGTCACATGACATTCATTAATCTTCAGTAATAAATTCCATCGGTCATTAACAGAACAATACGGACCAGAAAACCGGTCGTTAATGAATTTTTACATGATATGGACCGGTGGGGCGTGGTTTACGTCTGATAATGACCGTTGGGGCGTGGTTTCCGTTTGATAATGACTGTTGGGGCGTGGGTTCTCTGTTAATGACCGATGGGGCGTGGTTTCTCTGTTTAGAAAGATGTACCTTTTATAAAACATGTAAACGATGGCGGTATTAGGTCCAAATGGAAATGTAAATACGAATAAAAACGACGTTCTTAATAAATGGAAAAGTGACTTTCAAAATTTATTTCAACGCAATGGTGGAGATAATAGCCAACTTAATGCATCTACTTTCAACACAGAAATAGACGTTACGCAGCTAAATCAACCTATTTCAAGAGACGAGGTCGTTAATGCCGTAATAAACGCTAAATTACGAAAGGCCACGGGAATAGATGAAATTCCGACGGAAGTTTTGAAGAATGACGCGGCAATAGACTTACTTTATCAAATTATCAGTGGCTGCTTTAATCTTGGAAAAGTTCCGTATCAGTGGAATAGTGGTATCATCAATCCAATTTTAAAACCAGGATCTGACGACGATAGAAATCCTATGAACTACAGGGGAATCACTTTGGTTTCCGTGCCGTGTAAGATATATTGTTACATTTTAAACACGAGACTTAGCTCTTGGCTGGAAAATAACGAAATTCTGTGTGATGAACAAAATGGGTTCCGCCGTAACCGTAGTTGCGAAGAACATATTCACACGCTTCATTCTATTCTGAACGACAGAAAAATATCAAGAAAGTCAACTTACGTATGCTTTATAGACATGAAGAAAGCTTTTGACACCGTTGAACATCATCTTCTGTGGTTTAAATTACAACGTGTTGGTGTCCGTGGACAGTTCTTATCTGCGATTCAATCCTTGTATAATGACCTAAAATGTACCGTTCGTATCAATAGTGACCAGACCCCTTGGTTCAGTGTAGATGCCGGTGTGAAGCAGGGCTGTATCATATCGCCCACTTTGTTTTCAGTTTACATCAATACTTTGGCAGATCGTATAAATTCTCTAGAATGTGGAGTGCATATTGACGATTTCCGTCTCAGTTTATTGCTCTACGCAGACGATATAGCGCTAATAGCTCCAGATAAAGAAAGTCTACAACGTATGTTAAATGTAGTAACCGAATGGTGCGCTGAATGGAAGTTATCCGTAAACATTGGCAAAACTAAAATTGTCCATTTCCGTCCACAGTCATTCTTACGTTCAGATTTTACGTTTCGATGTTCTGGGGAAAATATTGACTACATTGATTCATACAAATACCTTGGAGTGTGGATGGACGAACATTTAACTTTCGTAAAAAATGCAAAAGAACTGGCCAAAGCAGCGAGCCGTGCTTTGGGTGCTTTAATTACAAAAACCTTATCCATGGGAGGGATGACTTTTAAAGTGTACAATAAACTGTATACGTCCGTTGTTGAACCAATTTTACTTTATGGTAGTGGTATCTGGGGCACAAAATCGTTCAGTGCCATATCAGCAGTACAAAACCGAGCATGTAAATTTTTCTTATCGGTGGGAAAGCGCACATCGAACGTAGCTTCACGCGGTGATATGGGATGGACTTCGCCAATAACCAAACAACGAATAAATTATTGTAGACTTTTGTGCAAATTGATCCGTACTGACCAACAAAGAATTTCATACAAAACTTTTAAATGGACGTCTAGAAGAAGAAAGGGTTGGTCATTTGAAGTGCATAAGATTGTTGACCGGATCAGACTAAAGGATCCGACGTATGACTTAACATTGTGATACATGGACTGCCCGTAGGACAGGTGTATTGACTGCGACAGCGATAATGACCTCGCCTTCGGCTCAGTCATTATCACTATCGTAGTCAATACCACTGTCCTGTGGGCAATCCATATATCACGATAATGACTAGTTTTTCAAGAACTATTATATAAGTATCCGTCAAAACTTTGAAATGGCGAAACTTTTTAAAAAAGAAAGTTAGAGTAAAACGGTTTTTTGTATTCAAATTATATGACTATCAGCAAAATTAATATGAACAAAACTCAAATTGAGATTTTTTTTGCATAAGGTCGATTTCTATCCGACGCGGCTCATTTGTAAATCATTTAATCAAATCAGTTACACGAACTGGAGCTTTCTAACTTTCTTTTATCAGTTTATATGATGTACTGTTTCACCACTGGTCCAGGTTAGGGAAGGGTTTGGCGAAAGCAAAGTGTTTAACTTCGCCACATTCTGTATGTGCCTGTCCCAAGTTAGGAACCTGTAAATCGTTTGCTGTATATCATATTATTTTCCCGTTTATCATTTAAAGAATTTCAGAGGCCTGGTTTGTCGAGCGATTTAAGAAGTATAAGAAGTATATCTGTCTACAGTTATCACTAGGATGTCAAATCTAAGTTGTTAATTAGACGAACCCCGCTCGAAGCAAGAGAGGTTCGACTCCAATCCATACTAACAACTTATTTACTGTTCTGCATTACTTAATTTAAAACAGCATATTGTTGTCTTATTCCTTACACTCACTTCATTTAAACTTTGGCGAAGAGTTGTCGCATTGGCAATCATACCACATCTCCTTATATTTTATATTGACTGTTTACTTATTCCGTACTGTGTTCTGTGTACTATTTTCATTAACACATGAAATGGGTAAAATCTCTTTGTTCTTACTGTGCTTCTGTGCTTTAATAATATGGATAATGCATCGCTAAGGGGGATCCTGGATTTTGAAATGGGTGGAACTTGATTACATGAAATGAAAACAAATATCTATTTTATAATATGTTGTGTACAATATAAATCTTAAATGGGTATTTCACAGTCAAACCAGTTAACTTTTTTTTGGTAATTTCTGCCTTTAAAGAAGTGTATTTTAGAATATAAATTAAATAAACTCTGATTTGGACTAGTTTTGTTTTCCATGGAATGTATTAGGACTATTTACTGAAGAGACATGAATTGTCGAAATGCGCATCTGGTGCAAGAAAATTGGTACCGTTAATTGTATTAGATATGTAAACTTTTTTAGTGACTTTTTTGCGATCGAATTTAATGAGGATCATTTTTAAGTTTGTCCCAAAACATCTTGGAGCGGGAATAAGCTGCAGATCATTTGTTGAGATGCGACATATATTCAATAAACAGCTGCGCCATGAGCGCATGATCCGCCCGACGTCTTGTGTGGAAGTTTTATGCAATGATCATAAATAGTTTCTGGGAGAGTGTTAAGCAATAACCATTTATCGTTTTTGAGACAAAACAGGCATGTGACAACCCCCCCCCCCCCCCCATCCTGTTTTTTTTTTTTACAAAAAACTTAATATCACTAAAATAAAATTTTGAATCAAATCAAAAAGTATACAGATCTTAAATTAGATTAATATTACAAAGAAGTGTGTGCAGTTTCAAGCAATAATCATAAATTGTTTTTGAGATACGGCGCGACATGTAAAAAAACCCTCCCCTTTTTTACAAAATACTCAATAACTCAAAAATAAAATTTTGAGTCGTCACCAAAAAGTAAACAGATCTTTAGATTACTATAACAAAGAAGTGTGTAAAGTTTTTATCAATAATCATTAATCGTTTTTGAGATACTCAATAACTCAAAAATGAAATTTTGAATCATCACCAAAAAGTATACATATATTAAGATTAATATAACTAAGAAGGGTGTAAAGTTTTAAGCAATAATCAAGATTCGTTTTTGAGATACTGTGCGACATGTGAAAAAAAAACACCTCTGTTTTAGTTACAAAGTGCCGTAACTCAAAAAGTTTAATTCTTATTTTCACCAAAAAGTATACAGATCATTTGACCATCATAAGAAACAACTATATTAAGTTTCATGAAATTTAGATAAGTCGTTCTCAAGTTACGGTGCAACATGTTTACGCCGGATAGACGGACAGACGGACAGACACCGGACATTTGTATACCATAATACGTCCCGTCAAAATTTTGACGGGCGTATAAAAATGAATTCAGTAGGAACAAAATAAAGGGGGAGGGGAAGATTGAAAAATGACACATTGTTTTCTGTTTACTTTAAATAATTTAAATCAAGGTACATATTCCTCCTCGGTTCATCTTCTTCGAAGCATATTATTGAGGGAAATAAAGGCAATTCATCTTTACCCAATAACCCGTTTAGTTATGCTTTATTATACACCGATTTTAAAGGTATGTAGCAAACTGTTCTAAAACTGTAGGAGATGTAGGTTATACGTCAATATGACAGCAATCAAACGACAAAAACACAAACTAATCACTACTAGAGGGTAACATGTAGTATATATTCTAAAAAGGGAAAGATATCTACACAATATGTCGATTTCTAAATCATCACTAATTTATATACAAGTTTTAGCTTTCTAAAAAGCTATAGACTGCTTCGCTCTACACTAATTTAAGGTTATATGTGTGCATGTGGTTGTTAAATTAGTATTGGAAATGTGGCAAAAAGATGCAATCAAAATATGATTTAATATGACAAACTGAGCTTAATAATGATTTCAGAGGCAATAAACTATATGGTAACAAGCTTAGACCTTATAGACTTTTTAAAAGCAGATTTTGCTTAGAAAATTACCTTTTGCAGGAAAATTTTAGATATAGACATTACTTAACGAAATTCCGTATCAGTGCTCACGATTTAGAGATTGAGAGGGGAAGGTACAAAAATCTGAGGTTGAGGATGAAATTCATTTTCTTCTTCAGTGCAACAAACTTTCAAATATGCGTTACAACTTTTTAAATGAAATAAAACAAAATTTTAGTGGTTTAGATATTAAATCACAATTTATTTGGCTAATGTCCTCTGAAGATAGTTTCATACTCCGGAAACTCGGAGAATTATTGGAAAATTTATCCTCATATAGGAAAGTTTCCTTAAATGATATATAGATATAGTAATGCCCAGTGACCCCCCCCCCCCCCCCCCCCTTTTTAACCTAGTTATATTATTAAACACTGTGCTTGTTGTATTCTTCTACTTATCTTAATAAAAAAAAATTGTTATGTTTTTTTATAACATTGTGTCTTAATCATATTGAATCACTTGTAATCATTTGTATGCAATTAATGTTGATTGTTCTCCTCATTGTGGGCGCTTTGATTAGCAATAAAATATATTTGAATTTGAATTTGAATTTGTGGTATTTTTAGATATTGATTGATATAAAATGGATGTAAAATTAAGAGTGTGCGTTATAATACACCCATGCTTTAAACAAAAATTCTTGTTGAAAATTAAAATATAAATTTAGACACGACTCTTGAGGTGTGTCTTTCTGGAGGTGTTCCTATATTGTCAAAAGTTATAAAATACAGATAATGCATTTTTGTAAACATTGTATAGGAACATTATTTAGCAAAGCAAATCGTGCAAATTGTAGAGTAAAAAAGCAATCAAACCACGTATTAAAATAATTGATATTTCAATATTGAATTTATCTGTGAAATATATGCATAATAAAACGAATATGAACTAATGACAGTTGATCGAAACTGAAATACACAGACTGAAGTTAATTTTCCGGCATTTGATGTCTTATCCTTGACTAGAAAAGTCTGTAATATTAGTTACATCGTGTGTTAGTGACCTAATATGATATACTAGACAGTATACAGGGTAAGTAAAAAGGAATTAACTTACCCTGTATATATTATATTAGGTCACTAGCACACTATGTAACGAATTTATCTTACCGAATATCTTTATTTGTTGAATTTAGACGAAAGTTGTCTTATTTGCTATCATAATACATCTTCTTATTTCTGTATTAGTGTTCAAGTGTTCGATTTTAAGAACCTTCTTAAATTGGTTTGCACTAAACAACTAATGTAAACGATAAATATTTATTATCAACAACATTCATATCAACAATATTAATCAGAACTTTAATAGTTTTAAATAATCAAACAGTTCCCAAGTCTTAAATCCACAACTAACCGTATATTGAAATAAGCCCCGCCTCCCTACTAACCTAATATTGAATATACACGGTCTTCCCGAGGTCTCTTTTAACCAATCATATTCCTAGAAATGTACAGGAGGTAAGATAATTATTTATCTCATTTAAGCTAATAGCTGTTGCTGTATCTCAGCCTCATTATAATGCAACCAATCAGAATCTATACATAAAAACTAATTTATTCAAGATGGCGTGTATTTCGACTGAAACTAATAGCTCCGCATAATTCCAGAATATTGACGTAAATTGATGACGTAGTGTATTAAGACAGTTATTAGCCAATCAAATCGGTAGATATGGTTTGATCTGCACGGCTCGGGCTGAACCTTTAACCCGAACTCCTACGTCGTTTTGGTTAATAAGGGTCACCCGAGCTGTGCAAAAAAAATCATATATGTCGACTTGCTTGGCCAATAACTATAACATAAAATGTCTCATCTGCACTATCATTTTATATTTTCAGTGGACCGTGAAATGGTGTAAAAACTCTCATTTGGCATTAAAATTAGACAGATCTTAATATCATAAGGAACATGTGTACTGAGTTTCAAGTTGATTTGACTTCAACATCATCATAAACTACCTCGACCAAAAACTTTAACCTGAAGCGCGACGAACGAACAAACGAACGGACGCACAGACCAGAAACATTATAATGCCCATCAACCGGATTTTCAAAAATATATATATATACACTAGTTGTTAAACTTGGGAAAGTGCTTTTAATCACAAAAAGTCATGCAAAATTACTGAAAGATTAATATGTAAAAAACTCACAAAACGCTTAGTCTGTTCTACAGTAACTAATAAAATTAGTTTAAAAATATTTATTTATAGTGGATTGGGAAACAAGTTTTGCAAGTTATATAAATCCCTTTCCACTTAGGGGACCAATAAAATTGCATTGCAAAGAACAGAAACATTCCTTGATATAATATGATTCGTATAAGTTTCAGCTCAAAAATTCACACTAGTCTTCCATTTAGACTTTTCTTCAAAATACTAACAAAAAGTATCTTAAATAGAGTCTAAAGAAAGGAGATTAACTCTGAAAGCGATACCGTGAAATCGGTGGGTATGGTTGTCCTGCGAGAGAACGTACTGTGCTGGTGATTTGGTCAAGTCAGGTGCTGGTGGGTTTGTTGACATTGTATCAGAACGGCAATAAAACGACTGTTTTGTTGCTTAATTTTTCTCTGATGCGTCATTAGTACCATGCAAAGTATATTACAACAATATTATATTGCAAAAGTCGTGCAATTCGTTAAACGGAATTGTCCTGACGCGGTGCTGGTGATAAGAAAAACGGTCCTGGTTCTGTGCTTCTATGTCCTGGTTCTGTGCCTTTATATTTTAGTTAAAAGTGGCATATATTCAAGATCATTGATGCTGTACTGTCATTGACTTATTAACTGTTGTCTGCTTTCTTGAAATTGACATTGTTGTGAATCTGTTTACTGTTATTATGAGAGAAAAAATACCCCTAATTTTTTTTAATTCTTTTTTTAAATTAACTGTAATCTTATTTATTTGCCTGTTTATGGAACCCTTCTTGCCCCCCTTTTAAGATAAGATATGTTTACGATTTTCGGGATTACGATCATTTTGCAAGATCACCAAAATACATTGTAATTTATACAAATTGAATACTTATATAAAGTAGATGATGTGGTATGTTTGTTGTCAATGGACAAATTTCCATAAGAAACCAAAGGAAGTATGTGGTAACAACCATACGCCATCGTACGACCTTCAACAATAACCCATAAAATAAAAATGTAAAAGGTTTTGCATAAAAGTGGAGAGCAAAAATATAGAACAAAGGACTTTCTGAGCGTTTGAATCATATGTCTTTAGCAGCTTAAAACACATTTGTTTGTGAACAATCGAGTGCTGACTATAAGAATGACACTAGTATTGCGGGTTTGTTTGTTTGGTTTTTTTGGGGGGTTGGATGGGGGATAAGTTAGAGCGAGGTTACAGTGAAAGCTTTAAGCTTGGAATAGTTTCCCGTAAGATTTTTTAAAGATAAATGTATCTTATAGCTATTTAGAATCACTTGCTGTATCTTTAAGATTTTTTCAACATAATTTTTTTGTCTGAACGGTTATCAGGTATTTTTTTCGAAAGTTCGATAGAACACTAAATAAAATTCACTATTTTATGAAAGGGCAGACTAGAATATGTCAGAGAATGAAGACGAGATAACCTAGAGAACACTAACAAAACTAAGATTCTAGTCTTAGCTTTTTCATTTCAAAATTCCAAAATAAATAAATATTTTTGATAAAGAATTACGGGGAAGGAAGTGAACAATGTGTCCTACTTTTCTATATTTAAATATTTTTATGAATACAAATAAAATGTGCCTTAATTAAAAATTGAAAATGAGTAAATGGAAAAAATACCCAAATAAAATACACTTTTATTTTATTATTGGTAATATCGCTAAGCTTTTAAGTTTTGTGTGTCAAACACACCATCTCTGTAGTAATGACTCCATACTAAGATATTTCACTTCATCCATTTTTTTTTCTGCTATTTTTTATATTGTGAATTCTTAGTATTATTATATTAAAATGTAGCCTCAATTTATATTTAAAAACACTGAATCTAAAGCCAGATATATTAGTCCAGCGGATATCAGAATAATTGATCACTTTATGGTAAAAGCATGAAACTTGGCATAGTGAAAGATTAAGGGGTATAGACAAAGTTCAGATATGGAGCCACGAAAAAAAAATCCAATATGGCCGCCAAATTCAAGATGGCCGAAATAAGCATAACATAATTCATTTGATGAAGTCTTCCAATTTTAATGAGTTCAGAAGATGTCACAAACTTAAGGAAATGCAATTAAGATATGTCAATTATAATTTTTTAAACCCTATGATACAGAAATCATAAAAATGGCGTCCAAATTCAAAATGGCGCGTCAAAATGTCTAAGTTTGACAGTATTCGTATGTATACACCTTCATTGTGTGTTAGAAAGTTACCAAATCCGTGAAACTGGATAATTTGATATCGACAAAGGCCTACAATGTATCATTAATACCTGGGTGCATAGATAATATTTTCAAACTGGCGACAATATTCAAAATGGCATGTGAAAATTTGACGTTTGTTTTTAAATATGGTATAAAAATAATTAAAAAATAATGGATCATTTATTTCTATACAAGCACGTATATACAAACATATTATCTTTTAATGTAACAGGTGACATTAACTATGAAATAAAAATGGCCGATACAACTTAAAATGGCGTCTTTGACGAGTTCTTATTTTCACAGCTACAGGTAATGACCTTAGAAAATTTCACACTTTTCCTGAAATGAAAAAAAATCCAACATACATGACATTTGCAGTATTGAATCAGTGCAAAGAGTATTTCTTTTAAAGAAATGAGATAAGAAATAAAAAAAAAAAACTCAAAAGTAACTATTTAGCATCACAACAGATCAAAATTATAATTAAAATATGATACAAATGCAGGAAAATAAAAAAAAAAGCACAGTCTTAATCAGTTTCTCTTTCACAGTCCGGTGAGCAGTTTCATGATGAATGCTGCTTTCAAGAATGTACATGCATCACATTAAAGCTTCAGCAAGCACAGATCAGAATGATACCATATAGTTTTTGCCAACCAAATAAATCTGGTGAAGGCATACCTGGATTTGAAACTAAACAATTGCCCCAAATAACACTACCTTGGTTAGCTGCATGTTTCGTATGTTCAATGAAGAAGTGCATCTCGTGTTGGAATAATATTGTCAATTGTTCTTGTCTTCTGTGTGAATAACTATTTTCTTAACTCATTCACTATTTTAGCTGTACTAGACCGATCATACAAAAGCACAATATATCGTTCTATTACTTTTAACACTTTTAAAATTTCCTCTTCATTTGGATTCTCGATTATCTGCAGAAATGCTTCTGACAACTCCTCATATACGGATCATTTGTCCCAAGCTGATTTCTTACCTTTTCTAGAAAAAGCTGGGACTGTGTCACGCCTGATAAATGAATGGAACAGTAGAAAGACTTTCAATGTCAATGGTTCTAGAGCAAGACACAATCCATGGATTGAAATATATCGGAAGTTCTTTCCAGTGCTAAATCCTATCCACAGCTGTTCAGCCATTTGAATTCCCATTTTAATGCAGCTGGAACTAAGGACATGTCAATTGAAAGTTTTCCTTCAACTAATGGGATATCTGGTTCGCCGAATCTTAGTACAGCTGGTGGAAGATTTGAATAGCTCTCTGGTAAAAGAGGCACTCTCTTTTACTGGCATTTCAACATAGGTTCGGATTGGTTAAATGTTTGAACAACGCCTTGAACATTCTCTGAAATATGCTGGAATAAAGATATACCTGTACCATGGAATGAATCTTTTAACGATAGACTGCTTGGATTGTGATCAATGTTGTCTACAGCAGATGAAGTACACACAGTTCGTAGTAGATTGGTAGGGCAAACAATACCTTCTTCGACATAACGACGACAAGCATCATTTGCCATGGAAGTAGAAATTTCTAACACTCGGTAGAAGGAGACAGACAGTCCAAGTTTGAAGAAAGTATCTACTAGATCACGTTTTCTAGTCATACAGTCATGACAGTGAATCATGATTCCCAAATAAGCACAAACTGGATGTTCATGATCTTTCATGTGACGGTTGGATAGTTTCTTTGTACAACTTTACATCAGAAGCTGTGCTATTGTTAATGTCGACTGAATCTATGAACGATCCTGAATGTTAGGTCAAAACTGAATCATACTGACCAAAGAAAGCAATGACTGGGGTACAGAAACTTCCTGACATCTTTTGTGGAAGGTTCCTTTAAAATCTAAATTTGATGCGAAAATATTTACGAACCTAGCTGCTTTTGATATGTTGACAAACTCATTATCAAAGTCTTCTAATCAGACTCTCTTCAATGCAGGATCAATGTCATCTTTGAAAGCAAGAATGTTTTCAAGGCCTTGTGTGTAAGCATCTAAGTTAGGAAATTAGATACAATTCTGTGTTTTAGTCGTGTACTATTAACTCGAGATGAAACATCTGCACATAGACATGTTATTCCTTCCGTATAAAGTTAACATAGATCTGACAACTTGTAAACACTTATGGTCTCATCGCATGATATTGTTTCATTTATTTAAGAGACTAGTTCTGAAAACGCAATACCATGGTTTTGACTTTCCTTCTTAGATTCGACATTATCATTTTTCATTTCAATTCGAGATGCACGATTATATAAGGAAACTAAACATTCAGAGTGGTACTTTGCTTCCTGTGCAATTAGATCAACAGCACTTAACAGTAACAATGTGTCATTTAATTTTACTGCACATTCTCTCACACGTGTATCTTATCCAAACGTTGAGGACTCCTGAAGGGTTTCATGGCTATTTTCATTATGGAAAAAGCACACAGACGGGTTACTGGTGGACTGAAAGGAAAAGCTTTGTATAGTTTTCATTTAGATGTGGTTGCTTTATTATCGATCCTCTCATGTGAGGTTCGTTTTTCTGCTCTATTCAACTTTGTCCTGTTCTGTTAATTGCAAGATATGTGCCAACGTGTCTTTTGTTCAATGAAAGATTGTGCTATTCCAGATCCCTCATCTAAGTTTTCAATGCACACATTAATGCCTTCAGGCATCAATCGTAATTCATGAAACTTCTTAATATTGTCAGCTAAAGATTGATAACCAGCACCAACATTTAGACGTTTAAAATCAAATAGGCATATAAGTTTTTCATGTATAATTTCTTGGCATAGGATGCAATTTGCCCAATCAATATTATTTGATTTAGTCGGTTTGTCTTATTCTACACTTGATACTCTGAATGTCTTTTCAGTATCCATGTTGTAAAAACTATGATCGTAAATTGGTTTATATATTCCTTGTGGATAATTTCTGTATGCCAGATGCGTGTTTCGTCTACAAATGACGTATCAGTGACGCTAATAGCTTTCTCGATATACCCGACATAGTTTCTGATAATAAGACTTTTGGCGGCCATTTTGAATTTGTCGGCAATTAAGGAATTATTTGATTGTTCAATATTCAGAAAAGATTAATAATCATCATTACTAACAATATGCAAAGTTTTGTGCTTTTATTTTCAAATGATCAATTGTACCATTTTTTCACTCTGCCTCATGACTGTTGGCGGCCATTTTGAATTTATCGGCCATTATGGAATTATTTTTGCATATTCATTAAAGATTAATAAGCATCATAACTAGCAATATGCAAAGTGTTATGCCTTTATTTTCAAATGATAAATTATACCATATTTTGGGACTCTGCCTCATGACTGTTGGCGGCCATTTTGAAAATTTGCGGCCATTATGGATTTTTTTTTATATTGTTCCATATTCAGAAAAGATTAATAATTATCATAACTAGCAATATGCAAAGTTTTGTGCGTTTGTTTTCAAATGATAAATTATACTATATTTTTGGACTCTGCTTCATAACTGTTGGCGGCCATTTTGAAATTGGCGGCCATTGTGGATTTTTTTTTGATGGCTCCATATCCAAAAATGTTTATGAGCATCATAACTAACACTGTGCAAAGTTTCATGCTTTTACCATAAAGTGATCAATTGTCCCAAAATATTGGACGTAGCTGCTGGACTATATCAAACATTTTTGTTTCCGACTATCCGTTTTCAGGACTTTAACAATCAACGTAAACACGCCTAGAAGGTAAAATGCGTACTCGGCTGTCTCTTATCGTCCATTTTTAGACACCCTCCTAAAAATCAAGCCGGGGGTGGGGTTCAGTGATGCAAATTAAGTACAACTACGAAATGTGCAAAGTGCAATAGTATCAAAACAGCACAGACAATGAATAATAGAGATATAATTGTGTACATATATCAAGGGAAAGCTTCTTGCAAAGCATTTATTATTTATATTTCATAATGGTATTTAGT
This sequence comes from Mytilus trossulus, assembly GCF_036588685.1. Taxonomy (NCBI): domain Eukaryota; kingdom Metazoa; phylum Mollusca; class Bivalvia; order Mytilida; family Mytilidae; genus Mytilus; species Mytilus trossulus. Next base: position 826,519 of record NW_026963322.1, read on the forward strand.
AGAAACAGAGAATTTGGTGAAAACAAAATCCCTATTTTTGTAGAAAATTCACAGACCTTTGTACAGAGATTTTTGTTATGTTTAGCATGGGATCAACACAAGGGTACATTATCCATAAAAATATATTTAAAAGTATTTGAAACTAACGTTTGCTTTGTTTATTGTGCCTTCAATTTCAAAAATTAAAATATCTCGTAGCTTCATACTACCAATTGTGTATAAAACAAGTATATAAGTTTAAAAAAGAAATTCTTAGATTAAACACCTACATTTAACTTTAAAAGGTCATAACAGTTTAAAACAATACAAATCTACACACACAAAAAACTGGCTAAATTTCAACTGGTTATCAACCCGAATCGCTATAAGATCATATATAAGCTCACCTGTGTCGAGGGGTCGTGTGATGTTCATTTATTGTCTTGGCGTCCACAATTACAAAAAAGATTTTTTTCTGAAATTACTTGACCAAATGTTACCAAATGATTTTTCAAGAGTGAATCTAGGAAAAACAATATACATCAACAAACATGACCACTGTCTGTTAAAATGTGTTCGAGTTTTTAGTTACAGTCGATTCCGTTAAGTATGTAGGCAAAAGTAATATCTTTGGTTAGCTTGCTTATTAGCTAAACCGTGAAGTCATCGAAGTAGCCTGGTCCTAAAGACAGAAAGATGTGGCATTTGTCAAACTAGTCTACTCTTAAAGTAGGGTAGTTTACATAACCTAACAATAACTTTTCTGTTCAGCAAGCAAGCAAGATAACCAAAGATATTTCCTTTGTCTACACACTCATTGAAATCGGCTTTAATATTGCAAAAGTTCAAGCAAATAGGGCAAAACTTACCGAGTAAAAAAAATCAATATGTCTATCTACCTTGCACATTTCAGAAAATTCAGATCAGATAACGAAACTAGGTCCAGCAACATTTATAAGCAATTTAAGATTTTGACCCTCACAGTTTCCATTCACCACAAATATTCTCGTTACAACGAATCATTTTAAATACAAAAATACCAGTTGCAGCCTTTTGTTTACCTATTAATATATGTATACGGATAAAGTTATGAAAGGCAGCAGGGTCACCAGGGTGTCATGTCATCTGAAATAAATTTTAGGCATAGATCTAGAAAGCGACAGATAATCATGACATTAAAAAACTCTCTTCTTTTCGACTTTTTTCGAGCAAATTGACACATGAAATGAATTATAAGTATTGTGGAATTTTTAACTTGTGTTCAATTCATTGGTTACACCTTTTACTAGGATAACAATCCTGTCAAGTATGAGCTGGGTACAAAAATTCAGAAAAGAAGATAGAAATGTAAAAGTTTTCGTGCGTCATGTGCAACAGCATACAAACAGCTAACATGCCTCGTCAGGGTGGAAGCTAAAAAGTCCAAGAAAATTTGATTTAAAACCTTTATTCGTTCCAACAAAGTTATTGAGATTTTGTTGAGGATTTAACCATCTACGACAACAAGAATTTTTTTTAGAATTTACAGCTCTTCTATAAATATATGCAAAGCAAACCATTGATCAAATTGCTTGCTATGATTGTTTGGATGTTTGTAAAGGTGTCAGACCACCAATTACTCCCTCAAATTTAGAACGTATGTAAAAGTAGGCCTACTCGGGACAAAAAATAGTGCATTTGATGTCATTGTTTACTTAAACTACCCAACAAATTTGCAGAAATGAAACTTTTGGTGAAAGAGAAATATATTTAGACCATTTTGAGCCCAAATTTACTTGTCTATGACTTGAAATTAAAAATTGAGGATTAATGCGCTCCATAGTATACTAATTTAAGATTTCAAGAAAACCAGAGGTTATTTTTAGTGGTACATCCATTCGGAAGGTCTCTTCTTTCTTATATGGCTTTAAAGGTATGTCGAAAATTGGCATGAAGAAAGGTGATACCTGTACGATTCAGGACATACCTGGTTTGTAAGAGGTTAAACTTAAGATAAAAAATTTAGAAAGCTATGAAAATTGCAAAATTTGGTTGAACAGATAGGGACTTTTAATTGGTGGTCTGACACCTAAACGACAGGTAAGTAGTCTGTTTACTATATACTAGAATTTGTTTGGACAATAAACATTAACTTCAATTTCTGTCAGTTTGTATTTGTCCAATCAAATCCCAGTATGTATTGAAACTCCGCCTACCTATTGTTTGAAACATCCAAGCAAACGTAGCAAGCAAGTCAATCAAAAGGTTTTTTTTGCATGCTTTTATAGAAGAGCTGTACTATATAATGCAAAAAAGCGTTTAAGTCTTTCGCCAAAAAATACTATCAATTTCTTTTTGTCCTATGTAAACTTCCGTACCATTGCCTTCCATTCATGATCATTAAATTGAACTGTAAAATATTTCTTGGTACCTTCTTAATTCCTTTATAAGTTTTATGTAAACATAATTATGACAATAACTGTTGTGAGCACAAGATTCACTGCACACTTTTAAAGTTCTGCTTATCAAACATTAAAATGTGAACTTAAGTTTTGAGACTTTTTTTAATCGACACGATTGGGATTTTTGTATATGAGAACATGGTTAAACCTTTATCTATTAGATGAAAATGCGGCTTTGAACTAGCTTTCAGTACCTGCGAGCATTAGTTGTTCAATAATGTGTGTCTTTGTGTTATTATTTTATGTGATACCTTGTTGTGTTGGTACACCACTGTAACAGTGAAGGAGGAAATGAGGAGGGGTTGGTTGGGTGGAAGTGGGGAAGGGTATGTGGAGCGCTAACAAACATGTCTATGCGGCATGGGCTTTCATCATTGTTGAAGCATCAAGGTAAGGGGCATTTAATATCTTAATAAAACTCTTCTTATTTTAGATACTATATATTGTTATCTGATATTGGACGAAAGATGTTGCCCTTTTATGTAATTATGTAATACAAGTTACGATCATTTGAAAACACATATTAAACAGCCAAATGGATGCACAAGAGCTGAAATAGGAGTCATAGATCCTATTGACAACAATTATCTGCCCAATTTTATTGATTTTGTAACATTTGTTTCAAATATGACCAACTTCTTATCCAAAATCACCAGCACCGTATCAGGACCCACCAGCACAATGACAGGACCCACCAGCACAGTATCAGGACATGAATAAATTGAGAAAATGCTAAATTTTAATAAATTGCAATGTTTTTTCACAAAATAGTTTTGTCGTTTGGATTGCGGTATAGAAAGCGGACTCTATGAGCATTTTTGTTTTATTTTTTCAGTTCGAGATTTTCTAAAAATGAGCATTTTTGTGTTACGCTTACTGAAACAGTTTAGAGGGTCAACTTTTTAATGGTTTACATATGAATCCATAAGAAACAAAATTGAAAAATCTCAACTGTTTTCTTCCATTTTTTATGAGTGAAAACGTCAAAATCATCATTTTCGTCTTTGTTTACATTTTTTCATTGATCACCAGCACCCGTCAGGACCGAATCACCAGCACAGAACGTTCTCTCGCAGGACAACCATACCCACCGTGAGGATAGTTCCACAATTGTTGGTGGTCCGGCTCAATGCAAGATATGAACGTTCCTATCCACACCAATGCTCATATACATATCTTTTCATTAGTTCTGGATTTCTCAACACACAAATAAATCGGCAAGTGAATGTAAAAATCATATAAAAAAAATTCAAAACTACATTTGACTGCATTTACAATTGGATTTTCACAAACCATTTTTTGAAAGACGCAGAATTGTCTGAATATATATTTGTTTATTTGGTCATAAATTCCTTCGGTTATTTTTTGTTTTTCTCCTGATGCAAATCAAATTTTTGGATAAAATATAAACTTTGTATTATATCATCAGAAATTGATATTTAACGCTTCAAAATAAATATTTTACCAAATAAACCTATGAGAGTTCTGCTTCTATTGGTACCAATTTTGATTGAAATTTGATGAAAAAGTCCCCAAATATTTTTTTATGAAATATGTAAATTTTCATGATATATACAACAACAAATTGTAGGTGACAATTCCTTCTGCCGTTAAATTATACTGGCTTGACAGTTTTTTAGGTAACGTTCATAAATATTCTGAAAACTTATCTTTCAAAATATACATGTATGAACTTCCAATAACTACAATTTCAACGAGCATTTGAACTCAATTTCATACTTAATACAGGAGATTAACTCATAAAGTTACAATGTAGCGTCAGTTTTATATTTAGTTAAAAGTTTTTATTTCATAATAAATTAATGTGTGGAATTCTTCATCTTTATTTTGATTTCAAACAAGATCATTGTGGTTCAAATTCTATTTTTGAGCTACACGGACCGTTTTGGATGCTGTGGAGCTGAACAGACACTGAATAAAAATCTTTCCTATGATTGATGTATATTTGCAAAGGAAATTTAAATGTCTAATATAGGCTCCAAATTATGTCAGTGTCTCTTGACAGCATATACATAAATCGAACGCTATTTTGGAGTTTTTTGTGGGTGAACAAATGTTTACTAAAGAATAAAAAGAGCACCATAGCTAGATAACTTTTCAAAATGTTTGATTGATAGAAAATCGCAGCACAAAGATCAAATTGATGGGGATTCAAAGCAGATACTATAATCTTTTCATTTATCAACAAGAATGTGTCCAAAGTACACGGATGCCCCACTCGCACTATCATTTTCCATGTTCAATGGACCATGAAATTGGATAAAAAGTATAATTAGGCATTAAAATTAGAAAGATTATACTATAGGGAACATATGTACTAAGTTTCAGGTTGATTGGACTTCAATTTCATCAAAATCTACCTTGACCAAAAACTTTAACCTGAAGCGGGACAGACGGACGAACAGACGGACGAACGAACGAACGAACGAACGGACAGACAGGCAGACAGTCGGACGAACGGACGCACAGACTTTAGCGGAACTTGTTATTGTGGACTTTAACGGTGTTTTCTTGTGGACTTAAGCGGAGGCCATTTTGTGGACTTTAGCGGAAAGTTTGTTGACTTTAGCGGCGTTGTGGACTTTAGCGGAAAATTGTTGTGGACTTTAGCGGTGTTGTGGACTTTAGAGGAATTGTGGACTTTAACGGTGCCACAGTACGCCAATTTGGACTTTTATTTGTCTTTTAATAAGCATACCACCCGAGCCTCTTTTAGTTTTACATTCACAGTTACTAGTAGTTACGAGTTCGGCACTCTGGTCTTTACAATTTAATCTGGCCATAATAGTGGAGTGTCAAATCGGGAAAAGTCGCTTATTTAAAGAGTTCAATGGACAGAAATACCTCACGGCTGAAAATCCACATGAAGATGGAGTAAACATTATACTTTCATTTTAGCCCTGTTGTAGAGTTTTCCCAGGGTGTAGTTTTTTTTTTGTAAAATCGCGTTAAAATCATAATAAAAAAATATGGGTATGATTGCCAATAAGACAAATCTCCACAAGAGACCAAAAATTACACATACATTTACAACTACATGTATAGGTCATCGTACAGCTTTCAACAATAAGCAAAGACCTTACCGCATAGTCAGCAATTAAAGGGCCTAAATTGACAAATGTCAAACAATTCAAACGAGAAAAAACCGGCCTAATTAATGTACAAAATAATAAATGAACAACAAAAAAAAAAACAATCACGGAATAACAGGCTCCTGACTTGGGACAGCCACATAAAGATCGTGGCGAGGTTAAACATTTTAGCGGGCGCCCAACCCTCCCTAACATGGGACATTGGTGTATATAAAAAAGAAGATGTGGTATGATTGCCAATTGGACACCTCTTCACAAGAGACCAAATGACACAGACATTTACAAATAAAAGTTACCGTACGACCTTCAACAATGAGCGTTGACTCACATCGAACAGTAAGTCATAAAGGGGACCAAAAAATCATGTCTGTCGTTATTTAAAAAAAAGGGGGGGCCACATCTTCTCAATGTGCTATTGCTCTAGTACTGATTTATTTGGGTCATTTTCAAAAAATGTCGAATTTTAAAAAAGTTATTGGACCCCTGATGTCTGGCACACCAACAGAAGCTCACGCTCTTACAGGATGCGACACGTCTTCTCTAATCGTAATTGGCAAAAGAAGACAATTACAAGGGGTCGGAAAAAAACATGCATGTATCAAACTTTGTCATTCTAGCTGGTTCTTATATTGACACATATGTTGCATTGCAAATCATGTCACCGCGGATCAAAATGGTCAATGGCCAATCAGTACATGGTGATCTGAATAAAATGAGTATTGTCGACGCCATACAATGACATTCACCTTTTTTCCAGTATTCCGTTACCTTTTCAAATTGATGTGCATATTGATGTCTAGTGTATTATAATTATACCAAGACAGCAACTTTTGAAGCGTAATATCTCTGTGAATCGTGTTTGATTGTAGTTCACATATATATCGGGCTTTCAAATTCCATTGTTTATAGATATAAGAAGATGTGGCATGAGTTTCAATGAGACAATTCTCCACCCAGGTCATAACTTGTAAAAGTTAACCATTATATGTCAAAGTACGGTCTTCAACACGGAGCGTTGACTCACATCGAACAGTAAGTCATAAAGGGGACCAAAAAATCATGTCTGTCGTTGTTTAAAAAAAAAAAGGGGGGGCCACATCTTCTCAATGTGCTATTGCTCTAGTACTGATTTATTTGGGTCATTTAAAAAAAATGTCGAATTTTGAAATTGAAAAATTTATTAAAAGTTACTTATCCAAACAACCCTCTACATAGGCAAATCAAAACAAACGGTACTTTAAGAACAACATATTAAAAGATGCAATCTTAATGATGTCATACAAGAATATCTTGAAACATTTTTTGATCGGTGGTACAATAGTTTGTCTATCCTGTTACAATTTTCAAAAGAAATTTTGGATTATTAAGAAAAGGTTTAGATAAAATGTTAAGCTTGTTTTACGTAGCCAATTAGATGGTTTTCAAGATAATAAACTTCTATATATATTCATTATGTGAAATAATAGATTATTTGCTAATTTTCTAGGTTGTACTGAAAAATGCCTCTAAAAGTTGGTTTTCAAAGGTTGTAAAAATTACCACCAGTAATGCAAGTCTAAGATAGCAATTTACATTGTTAGGCATTTTTTCACCCTTTCAAATAATTCCAACATCAAGTAAATCCCTCCTAAGTTAGTTTACTTTTCTCTATATTTCATTGGTAACAGGAACGTACGTTTCTGATATATTACTATATAAAAGTCTACCCTGTTACCTTTTTGTCTATAATGTTACCGATATCAGTATTGCACCTGCAAAATGCTTAATTGGGAAGATTTAGACGTTACAACCTTAAGATAAGTTCAAACAATGAAACATTTCCTTCGTTTTGCACCTATATGTTTAGATAAAAAAATTAACGACGTTTTTGTCTACAATTGTCTATCCTGTTATTTTAACCATAGCAACCATAGTAACAGGATAGACATAACAGGATAGACAAATTTCTTCGTTTATGATTGCTGTTGTGAAATAACTACTCCATTTGGTGAAGTGATTATGGTTTTCTATTGTGAATTTGGTTTCCAACACTTTATTGCACTTTTTACAAGCATAATATTCGTTCTTGCACGGTATTCGAACTGTTGCCCGGTTTGAATGCATTGATATCAGCATCATAAACGAGAGCCTTATCCCCACTGCTACCGGAGTTATCATTGACAATTGGCAAAATAAGTACTTTGAAAATGTTTGAAATATATGAAATAATTCATCAAAAATCTTAATAAAAAAAGGGGGGTCAGCACTTTTTGAAGGTGTATATAGCTTACAATTAAGGATATGAGGAAAAGTAAATGTGATTTATAAATCACAAGTCTGCTACCAATAATTATGCACACTTTTTAGAATTTCGTAAATTTTTCGTTTATTATGTACCTTTTCGCATGGACTGGCTCATATATAAATATACAGATCATGATTACCCTTCTGGGGCACCTGATGAAACGCCCGCAGTTATTAGCTCATTTGACCCAAAGGGTCAAGTGATCTTTTCCCATCACTTGGCGTCCGTCGTCCGTCTAACTTTTACAAAAATCTTCTCATCTGAAACCACTGGGACAAATTGATCCAAACTTGGCCTTAAATATCCTTGGGGTTTCTAGTTTAAAAATGTATACAAAGATCTCGCCCACCAACCAAGATAGCCACCATGGTTAAAAATAGAACATGGGAAAAAAAGGGGGGGGGGGGTAAATGAAGTTTATGGTTTATATTTCTAAAACTAAAGCATTTAGAGCAAATATGACAGGGTAAATATTTTATAAGGAGTTATTGCCTTTTAAAGTCATTTCTGCAATTAAGTAAATTTTTGTAATCTTTTTCAAAGAAATTCTCCTCTTAATCTACTTGACCAAATGAATTTTTATCTCGTAGTTACGATTTAGTTTTCTCATAATTACAAAATAAAAAAAAAATCTTATCTCGTAATTAAACGATAGTTTTCTAGTAATTATGCGATAATTATCTCGTAATTACACGATAATTTCTCGTAATTACGCGATATTTATCTCGTAATTACGCGATAGTTATCTCGTAATTACGAGACAAAAGACTTCTTTTCTCGTAATTACGCCATAGTTTACTAGTTATCTCGTATTTACGAGATAACAACAAACTTCTTATCTCGTAATTAAGCGATAATTATCTCGTAATTACGATATAAAAAAAATATTATATCGTAATTACGATATATATATTCATCTCGTAATTACGAGATAAAAAAAATTGTGACCTTAATAGGCTTTCGTACAGATCTATACAATATCAAAAGGAGAAAAGAGTGCAATTTCACATTGTTTCTTCTTTTTTTTGAGAAATACATCCTAGTTGGCGATTTTCGTGAAATTGTATTCCCATCCAAGGGTGGATTCGTTTGACACCTTTATTTAAATTGGTTTTTTTTCTTGAGCCTGGTCCTAGAACACTCGTGTGGCGATATTTACATTTTCTTTAATTTTCGTATTTTCTTTTCATTCATTTTGCATATTTGCTATATATATTGTTTTTATTATCAAGCTACCACCGAGCTTCGTAAATATAAAAAAAGCAGAAACATGAAAATATCAGCTTAAAAACATTAAATTATGAAAAGATGACACGTAGGCATATATGTAGGACTAGCTTGACCCATAAAACCATGTAGCATATTTATTATAAATTTCTTCATGTAAGCTAAGTATAAGATAAGCTATATTTTATTTCCAATTAAGGGCTCACAAGGGGCATATAGAGAATACAAGTATATGGAAAATGAACATTGATTAGCATAGATACATAGAATTTACATACATTCACAATACAATTAGACTGTAAATAATAAAACCCTTGGTTTATAATATATAATATATTTATACATGAGAAATTAATACATCTAACTCATATTGACTTGAATAAATTTTCCAACAGCATTACAGTGACTTGACTGTTAGTGTTGCTATCCACCAATTGCAACTCATTAAAAAAATTGACCAAATTGCAATTTGTTTTATAAAATCAAATTGTTCAACTGGTCAGAATATTGAACAAATTGTTCAGTCAAAATGTGAAAGTGCAAGGTGATAAAATAAAATATAATTACAATCCTATAAGACTTTTACTCCACTTTAATGATGTTAAATTTGTCTATCAATCTGTATCTTTCGAAAAGGATTTTATATTTATAAGAATCATATATCATTTAAAATAATACATCATATATTTAGTAAAATATGTGTGAAATAACAATATGCTATTGATAAGTTTCCTTGGGGAGATAACCTAAAATACTATTCTTTTGAATAAAGACTTTTTGAAACCAAAAAAGATTATCTCCCCTTCCTACAAACATATTGCAATTTCACAAATATTTTACTGAATATGAAATGTTTTTATTCACATAATGTGTGATTCTTATGAATATAGAATACTTTTCGAAAGAAAAACTATATAAAAGCTTAGTTTGGACATTTTTATAGCAATTAAAAATAAAACAGTTCACCTTTAGTATGGTAATGGCTATAATATAACTATACAGATTGATAGACTGATTTAGTAATACCATCATTAAAGTTGAGTTCAAGTCTTATAGGATTGTAAGTATGTTTTATTTTATCACCTTGCACTTTCATGACTTGACTGTGGTTTTCTACAGCAGTTGGTTCAAATTTCTGACCAGTTGAACAATTTGGTTTAATAAAACAAATTGCAATTTGGTCAAAATTTTGAATGAATTGCAATTGGTGGATAGCAACACTTACAGTCAAGTCACTGTAAGAACCTGATTGTCTTCACAGCTTAATAAATAAATAGTTTTTTGCTGATTGTTTAGTAAAGTAAAGTTAGGTATTTTATGACAAACAAAGTCAAAGAGATCATCTCTATCAGACTTAAATTTTTCACATGAAGTTAAAAAATGGATTTCATCTTCAACACAGCCAAAGGAGCATTTTATGCAAATTCTTTCATTTCGTGGAATATTAGAAAAAACGACCAAATTCAATTTGCAGTTTATGTGCAGATTTACAAATAGCTCTTCTAAAATTAAAGAGAGATAATTCTCATAGCCAAAATTTTGTTTAAATTTTAAATAATTGAACAATTTTCCATCAGAAGCATTTGTTTGGCTAACATACCAATTGTCAATATATTTAGTGTGAATTAATTTGTTAGATATATTCAAAAATTTATATTTTCTATAATGTTTTACTTCTTGTTTAATATCAAAATAATCTAACAATTTCTTAACAAATGAGAATCAAGAAGTTTTGTTAGATTTGTGAAGCTCTTGGTTGCATATATAAGCATCTTTCAGCAGACTGAATTCAGACTGAAGATTTTCAAATCTATACCTATTTAACAATTGACTTAACAATATCATAATGTATGGGGAAACGCCCCAATTCTGATAATACAGCAAAATTTACACTTCTTTTGTGTACACCCAGTATAAATTTAGAGAACTTGAGATGTTTTTCACACTGAAGATTTTTATAAATATTTTCAAGATTAAATGAGGATTGTAATGTATTACATGAAACATTATAACCTCCCCATACCTCTGAATTATATAACAGAATGGGTTTAAGGGTATGATCAAAAATATGTACACAGGATTTTATTCCCGGAGAAATTTATAAAATCCTTTCTTAGTTTATAATAGGCCTTAAGAGACTAATTACATAGTTCAGTTTTAGCTAGATGAAAACTTCCAGATGCAGTAAGGTGAACACCTAAGTACATTTTATTTATAATATGACACACAATCAATCAAGTTATTCTGAAGCAGGAAGTCAGCCTGAATATTTCTTCCAGTCAGCACAATATTTTTCTAGCTGATTTAGTCTACTTTGGAGCCCAGTGGCTGATGTTGACATTATTATAATATCATCTGCATACATCAAACAGTTTAATTTCTCTGAGTGAAGTGAAACTGCATCCAGACAGGAGTCAAGATAAGATGGAAAGTCATTTATAAAAATTTTGAATAAAGAAGGACTCAGGTTATCCCCTTGTCTTACACCTAATTTAATGATAATGGGTCAGTGAGAGAAGCTCCAACTCTCACACATGCTTTACTATGTTTATACATATCTGATATAATATTATAGAACAGGGTACAAACTTTGATATTGATAAGCTTCAGTTTTAAACCTATATGAATTACACTGTCGAATGCTTTATGAAAGTCTACAAAACAAGTATATAATCTACCCTCTTTACTGTGACAGTATTTGTCTATCAGTGTTTTCAGTATAGATATATGATCTGAAGTTCTGGCATTTTTTGTAAAACCAATCTGAGAATTATGGATTAAATTATTTTGGAACAAAAATTTGTCAAGTCTTGAATTTAAAATATTGTTAAAAAGTTTACCAATGGTACTAGTAATGGTTATACCTCTATAGTTGGATGGGTCAGAAGGATCATCAGATTTAAAAATTGGTGAAATATAACCATCAGCCCAAATCATTGGGAACACACTGTTCTTGAGGCATAAATTAAACAACTTATATAAATATTTCGATTTGAGCGTCACTGATGAGTCTTATGTAGACGAAACGCGCGTCTGGCGTACTAAATTATATACTTTTGATAACTATATAAGCATTTTATCAAATATGACTGACTATGTTTTAACATTTCATTTGAAATCAAATCAGGTCCACAGGCCTTTCCTGATTTTGAGCTTGCAATAGCATCAGAGATTTCTTTAATACTAATCTAAATCATTAAAGATTGAAAAATTTTCTTTGTCACTCAGTATGGTTTCCAACTGTTTAAACCAGGAATATAATGAATTATCAATTGCAGAGTGAAGATTACGAAAATGATTTTCGAGTCAATTTGTGAGGAGCAGTTTTTTTTTTTACTGTCCTTAATATTATTTATTAATTTCCAATACTGTTTAGGGTTATCAACTCTAAGAGTATCAAGTTTTTGTATCATAGAATTGATAAATTGCTTATATTTAACTTTTTTACTGTTATTATAGATTCTATAGTATTTATAATATCTGCCTTTAATAACAGGATCCTTAGGATATCTTGACTACATTTTACCTAAATATATAACATTTTTACGCCTCTATCAAACCATTTTTTGGGGGGTCTGGCACCCTTCTTATTCTTTTTTGGGATTACCAGGGAAACTTTGGCTGCTGAAAGAAAAATATCACACAAATCCTGTGCCTTTTTGTTAATGTCTTCAGAAGAGCAATCACTATCATTAATAAGGAAAGATGAAATTTTCTGCTGGTGATCTGGTGACAAAAGTGATTGCTGAAATTTAAGTGGAGAATCATCAGTCCATTTGAAATTAACCAATACGCTGCCCATAGCTGACATATGCTGCACATAGATATATATTATCTTGAAGACAGAAAAACTGTTTTTCAAATTTTATCCACTGAAAATCTTTGGGCAATCCAGGTGATATTTTAATATGATCTTTTAAAGATGTCCTACGAAAAATGTCCAACCCACCATAGTATCTTCCATTGGTTCAAATATTTCTACAAACAGGAAAATAATTAAAACCTTCAACATGTAAATTTACATTATATCCAATATGTGTTTCTACTAAAATAACTACATCATACTCTTGTATTTCTTGTATAAAAAGTGTATCTTCCAACTTATTCATATTATGTGTTTTAATACCACCTATGTTCCAGTAACATATTTTGAAATTGTTCTTCACAATAGAACGGCCATGAAAAGCCATGTTAAAAAAATCTGAAACACTGAAAATTACTTGTAATATGATTATTAATTATAATTGGAAATAAAATATAACTACTAATAATGTATGAAAATAATGAGAAAAACCACAACAACAAAAAAAAATCAAAAAACAACAATGAATTAGTCTCTTAGACAAATTGGCTATATAACCAGGAAGATTTGGACTATTTGCGATTAGAAATAAATTAAGATCAGACAATATATTTTAAGTGCTAAAGAAATTTAAATTTCAACATCCCGAAATTTGAAAAATGAATTCCCGGATCCCGAAAGGATAAATTTCGAAATCCCGAGCTTAAAAACATCCGATCCCAGAGTCCCGATAAAGGTCCTACACCCCCCCCCCCCCTCCTTGTTTTATAAAATGTTATAAACTGCGGCGTACTGGCCAAAGAAGTGTCTTTCTTCCTTCTCCTTGCAACCATGTCCACTTCCCCAATTTCAAACAATTTTTTTTACATGACGTCATGCGGGTGGGATTTGCCGCAATTAGCACAGAAAAATAGTGCATGTGCTTACATTAAAACAGAAAAAGTGTTGGAGACAAGCACAGCCTTGTTTAAGGCCGCATTTTTATTAAACATTAGAAAAACTAATTATGACAGAAAGAGAATGTTAAAAGGATTATCTGTTTTCATTACTTTTCAAGAATATCGGTAGAAGTGATTCTTAAGAATTGATTCCTCATCATGTTTACAATCTCTGAATTTCTACGCATGATGGCAAATCACATCTTACGTCATAACCACTCTGACGTTTTTTTGTTGTTGTTTTATTTTTTGTATTACACAAAATTATGCTATCATAGTTAACGAAAAGAAAATAAACAAAGTATTCCCGTATTCAGCTTCACATTCAAGAGTCTTTTTTTTATATTATTGATTCATTATTTCAATAACAGGACGCATTCTTGGTGAACTCGAAATCACAGGTGCTTGAGGACAGGATCCTGTATGAGCCCCATATAGTCCCTCCCCCCTTTTTTTTTTAACATAAATCTCAGATTTTTCGATATATATCACTTATTTGTACAATATATATACTAATATACCATATTTATACTCTAAATATGCATGTTTACTATCAACGTGAATCTCGACTATAGAGCGAAGTTGGCAACCTTTCGCTTCGCTCTATAGTCGAGATTCACGTTGATAGAAAACATGCATATTTAGAGTATAAATATGGTACATTAGTATATATATTGTACAAATAAGTGATATATATCGAAAAATCTGAGATTTATGTTAAAAAAAAAAGGGAGGGAGGGACTATATGGGGCTCATACAGGATCCTGTCCTCAAGCACCTGTGATGTCAGCATCCAGCTTATTCGGGATGTCAGCATCCAGCTTATTAGGGATGCCAGCAGCCGGAATATTCGGGATGCCATAAAGGTTTTTTGGCATTCCAGCATATTGCTTTATTTAGATGTCATAACGCTATGTATTTGAAAAATCGGCATCCGGGAAAAATTTTAGTTAATTCTAAACACAGAAACTAAATTGGAAACAGCATTAATGCCGTAAAAAGATGCATTAAAATAATCGTTCGTGAGAATTTTAAATATTAGTTGAGAACCCATTAGAATTAATTAATATCAATGATTATCGTATTTGGTGATGTGTTAGGATCAGAAAATTAACAAGTATCAATGGTTTTCGTATTCGGTGATGTGTTAGGATCAGAAAATTAACAAGTATCAATGGTTTTTGTATTTGGTGATGTTTTACGGTAAGAGAATTAACGTATCAATGGTTTTCGTATTTGGTGATGTCTTAGGACTAGAAAATTAACAAGTATCAATGGTTTTTGTATTTGGTGATGTTTTACGGTTAGAGAATTAACGTATCAATGGTTTTCGTATTTGGTGATGTCTTAGGATCAAAAAATTAACAAATATCAATGGTTTTTGTATTTGGTGATGTCTTAGGATCAGAAAATTAACAAATATCAATGATTATCGTATTTGGTGATGTCTTAGGATCAGAAAATTAACAAGTATCAATGGTTTTCGTATTTGGTGATGTTTTACGGTAAGAGAATAAACGTATCAATGGTTTTCGTATTTGGTGATGTCTTAGGATCAGAAAATTAACAAGTATCAACGGTTTTTGTATTTGGTGATGTCTTAGGATCAGAAAATTAACAAGTATCAACGGTTTTTGTATTTGGTGATGTCTTAGGATCAGAAAATTAACAAGTATCAATGGTTTTCGTATTTGGTGATGTCTTAGGATCAGAAAATTAACAAGTATCAACGGTTTTCGTATTTGGTGATGTCTTAGGATCAGAAAATTAACAAGTATCAATGGTTTTCGTATTTGGTGATGTCTTAGGATCAGAAAATTAACAATTATCAATGGTTTATGTATTTGGTGATGTCTTAGGATCAGAAAATTAACAAGTATCAATGGTTTTCGTATTTGGTGATGTTTTACGGTTAGAGAATTAACGTATCAATGGTTTTCGTATTTGGTGATGTCTTAGGACTAGAAAATTAACAAGTATCAATGGTTTTTGTATTTGGTGATGTTTTACGGTTAGAGAATTAACGTATCAATGGTTTTCGTATTTGGTGATGTCTTAGGATCAGAAAATTAACAAGTATCAATGGTTTTTGTATTTGGTGATGTCTTAGGATCAGAAAATTAACAAGTATCAATGGTTTTCGTATTTGGTGATGTTTTACGGTAAGAGAATTAACGTATCAATGGTTTTCGTATTTGGTGATGTCTTAGGACTAGAAAATTAACAAGTATCAATGGTTTTTGTATTTGGTGATGTTTTACGGTTAGAGAATTAACGTATCAATGGTTTTCGTATTTGGTGATGTCTTAGGACTAGAAAATTAACAAGTATCAATGGTTTTTGTATTTGGTGATGTTTTACGGTTAGAGAATTAACGTATCAATGGTTTTCGTATTTGGTGATGTCTTAGGACTAGAAAATTAACAAGTATCAATGGTTTTTGTATTTGGTGATGTTTTACGGTTAGAGAATTAACGTATCAATGGTTTTCGTATTTGGTGATGTCTTAGGACTAGAAAATTAACAAGTATCAATGGTTTTTGTATTTGGTGATGTTTTACGGTAAGAGAATTAACGTATCAATGGTTTTCGTATTTGGTGATGTCTTAGGACTAGAAAATTAACAAGTATCAATGGTTTTTGTATTTGGTGATGTTTTACGGTTAGAGAATTAACGTATCAATGGTTTTCGTATTTGGTGATGTCTTAGGATCAAAAAATTAACAAATATCAATGGTTTTTGTATTTGGTGATGTCTTAGGATCAGAAAATTAACAAATATCAATGATTATCGTATTTGGTGATGTCTTAGGATCAGAAAATTAACAAGTATCAATGGTTTTCGTATTTGGTGATGTTTTACGGTAAGAGAATAAACGTATCAATGGTTTTCGTATTTGGTGATGTCTTAGGATCAGAAAATTAACAAGTATCAACGGTTTTTGTATTTGGTGATGTCTTAGGATCAGAAAATTAACAAGTATCAACGGTTTTTGTATTTGGTGATGTCTTAGGATCAGAAAATTAACAAGTATCAATGGTTTTCGTATTTGGTGATGTCTTAGGATCAGAAAATTAACAAGTATCAACGGTTTTCGTATTTGGTGATGTCTTAGGATCAGAAAATTAACAAGTATCAATGGTTTTCGTATTTGGTGATGTCTTAGGATCAGAAAATTAACAATTATCAATGGTTTATGTATTTGGTGATGTCTTAGGATCAGAAAATTAACAAGTATCAATGGTTTTCGTATTTGGTGATGTTTTACGGTTAGAGAATTAACGTATCAATGGTTTTCGTATTTGGTGATGTCTTAGGACTAGAAAATTAACAAGTATCAATGGTTTTTGTATTTGGTGATGTTTTACGGTTAGAGAATTAACGTATCAATGGTTTTCGTATTTGGTGATGTCTTAGGATCAGAAAATTAACAAGTATCAATGGTTTTTGTATTTGGTGATGTCTTAGGATCAGAAAATTAACAAGTATCAATGGTTTTCGTATTTGGTGATGTTTTACGGTAAGAGAATTAACGTATCAATGGTTTTCGTATTTGGTGATGTCTTAGGACTAGAAAATTAACAAGTATCAATGGTTTTTGTATTTGGTGATGTTTTACGGTTAGAGAATTAACGTATCAATGGTTTTCGTATTTGGTGATGTCTTAGGACTAGAAAATTAACAAGTATCAATGGTTTTTGTATTTGGTGATGTTTTACGGTTAGAGAATTAACGTATCAATGGTTTTCGTATTTGGTGATGTCTTAGGACTAGAAAATTAACAAGTATCAATGGTTTTTGTATTTGGTGATGTTTTACGGTTAGAGAATTAACGTATCAATGGTTTTCGTATTTGGTGATGTCTTAGGACTAGAAAATTAACAAGTATCAATGGTTTTTGTATTTGGTGATGTTTTACGGTAAGAGAATTAACGTATCAATGGTTTTCGTATTTGGTGATGTCTTAGGACTAGAAAATTAACAAGTATCAATGGTTTTTGTATTTGGTGATGTTTTACGGTTAGAGAATTAACGTATCAATGGTTTTCGTATTTGGTGATGTCTTAGGATCAGAAAATTAACAAATATCAATGGTTTTTGTATTTGGTGATGTCTTAGGATCAGAAAATTAACAAGTATCAATGGTTTTTGTATTTGGTGATGTCTTAGGATCAGAAAATTAACAATTATCAATGGTTTTTGTATTTGGTGATGTCTAATGGTTAGAAAATTAACAAGTATCAACGGTTTTTGTATTTGGTGATGTCTTAGGGTTAGAGAATTAACGTATCAATGGTTATCGTATTTGTCACCAAGTCTTAAAGTTAGAGAATTAACATGTACCAATGGTTTGTGTAGTTATTGACGTCTTATAGGGTTAGACAATGCACAATTAAAAATTCTTTAAACTATATATAGGATGTCTCATCAATTGACAAGAAGGGTACAACGGGTGTCATTTGTGGTGCAGGAACAACTGTTTTTTTCCGGAGCACCCGAGTTCACACCTGATGTGTTCAATGCTTCGGCCTTGGTGTCCGAGTGGTCTAAGTAGTCCAACTGATGTTCTGAATTCAAACACTGCATATGACGAGTGCATTCGACTCCGATCTGAATTTACTAGGATTGTCAGTTTTCCTAAAAATTATGAAAGCTTCCTCCACCAATAAAAACTGACCGCCGCAAAATAACCAATAGTGCTAAAAGTGGCGTTAAACAATTGATCAATTTAATGGGCCAATGCTCAAAATTCTGGGAAAATTTCGTTCTTTACTGAAGCACTTTTTGTATGAGGGAGCGCTTCATACTAAAATTGTGTACAGAGCAACACTTTTACAACCCTATACAATTTTAAAAAGGAAGCATTCGTTTCTTATAATAACATAAATTTGCTACAACTAAATAATTACGAGTTATATCAAGCTTTAAGTTTGTTTTTACCTGTACATTGTTGTGGCGTTGTCATGGAAATCACGCCGGTGCAGTCTTGAATGCTTAATTTTATTGAGAAAATAAACAATTTGATATTTGAATGCCAACAAGCATTAGTCTTTCAAAAAGTGCTAGTCGACTCTTAGCTGATCAAAATGGAAAGTGCTCTCGCTTTGTAGGTTAATTCATTTACTAGAAAAACCACGTGCATCAATCAACAAATTTTACCACACACGTGAGGTCACACGTATTGAAGTAGTATTTATCGTTTAACGTTTAACGTTCACTGGGGTAAAGCTGATGACCGTAACTGCATTCACGGTCATCCCAAGATGTCGGATGAAAAATTAGGTCAGTTTTTTTATTGTCTGTTAAGGTGTTTCTACATCATTTTCTTTACAAAGCATACTTTGGTACGATGTAAATATATAAAAGATTCACACGGAAGTCGCAAATCTCTACCGAGGAACTTGTAGAAAACGGGAATTTGGATTTGAAAAATACGCGAGGATGACCGTAAATCGTAATCGAGATGACCGTAACAGGATTAGCGATTCATAACAAGGCTGACCGTAATTGGTTAAAAGATGACCGTAAATTGTTAAGGATGACCGTAATTTATAAAGAATTACTAAATTTAAAAGGATGACCGTCAATTGAAAGAAATATCCATATTTGTATGCATTGTTTTTTGTTGAGTTTGTCGCAATAGTGGAACGGTTAGTTCTATTTAACTATTTGGTTTGTAGTTGGATGCTACATATGACGAACCATGTACTTGAAGCACGTCTTATTTTTGTCTACCTTCATGATAATGTTGTCTTAAAAAAATACACCTTTGTTAAGCCAATTTAGTCTTACTCAAATGATAGATGAACCTACTCATTTTACTGAATCGTCGTCATCATTGTTAGACCTTTTTATAACAAATGATGCTCACATAATAAATTACTGTGGAGTCGGGCCACCTTTATTAGACCAAATACGTTCTCACTGTCCCATAATTAGTCTTTTGAACTTTCCAAAATGTCGTCAAAAAACTTTTAGGCGGAAAATTTGGCTATATGATCGAGGAGACTATGACAGATATCGTAACATTTTATCTGAAAGAAATTGGGATTCCGTAATTAACTTAAATAACGTTGAACAATTTACAACCGAAATAACAAAAACTATCATAGAAGTTGCTGAAAAATGTATTCCAAATAAAATAATAACTGTTCGCAAAAATGAACCTCCATGGCTAACAAGTAAAATGTTGTTAAAAAAAAAAGACAAGGAAAAAAAATAGAATCCACAGAAAGGCTAAAGAATATGATAAACCATCAGAGTGGTCAAAATTTAAGAAAATACGAAATGAAGTTACTAGTTTAATAAGAAAATCGAAGGATGATTATAACAACAAGATTACTAAGATGGTTTAAAAATTATCTTATAAGTAGACTCCAGCGGGTGGTTATTAACGGTTCAAGTTCCGAATGGTTACCTGTAAATGCAGTAAAGTTTTAATAGACCGAATGATGTTAAACACTATAGACCTATTTCCTTGTTGAGTGTAATAGCAATGTGTATTGAACGATGTGTAAATAAACATGTTTACAAACACTTTATGCGCAATAATATTTTAACGAAAAATCAGTCGGGTTTTACACGGGGGGATTCAGCAGTTAATCAATTAATTAACATTTCGAATGATTTTGGGAAGCCTTTAGATAGCGGTAAAAAAATCAGGGTATATTCTGTGATATAAGTAAAGCGTTTGATCGAGTCTGGCATAAGGGACTGCTATTTAACTTCGACAAGCGGGTATACCGGGATATTTACTAAGATGGTTTAAAAATTATCTTACAAATAAGAGTCCAGCGGGTGGTTATTAACGGTTCAAGTTCCGAATGGTTACCTGTAAATGCAGGCGTCCCACAAGGGTCTATTCTAGGCCCTCTCCTTTTTTTTGATACATTGTATTTATACACGATATTGTAGAAGGCATTCAAGCTCAAATTAAGCTATTCGCAGATGACACTTCATTATATATTATGGTTGACAATCCAATAGAAACAGCTAAAATTGTAAATGACAATCTAGATAAGATTTATAATTGGTAAAATAAAATGGCTTGTTAATTCTAATGCCCAGAAAACTGAAAGTATGATAATTTAAAAATAAATAAATAGACCCTTTCATCCTCCATTAAATACGAACACCAAAGAACTATAAACAGTAAGTAAACACAAACATCTAGGTGTCTTTTTTTCTAACAACGGATCCTGGAACGACCATATTGAATATATAGTTTCTAAATCTTATAAAAGAATAAATATAATGAGAAAAATGAAAAATGTTCTTGATAGATTTTGACTTGAAAAATTTTACATATCATTTGTTTGCCCAATTCTTGAATATGCCGATATCGTTTGGGATTCTCAAAATCAGAATTGGATTGCTAAACTTGAAAGTATTCAGCTTGACGCAGCTCATATCGTCACGGGGGGTACTAAACTTACCAGTATAAACAATTTATATGTTGAAACTCGATGGGAAAAAATATCTGAAAGACGACGCAATCACAGAATAAAAGACTTATTGCCTGATTCAGTAGGCAGTAGGCATGATCATAATACAAGACAGAGAAATAATATTTCACAAGTCAACACACGGACCCGTTTTATATTCTGAATATTTCATCCCTACAACAACAAAACTATGGAACACTCTTAACTTAAACATAAGAAAATGTGAATCTTTATCATTATTCAAAAAACAAATTAGTACCCAAAATAGTAAGATCCCAGCGTATTATTATATAGGAAATCACCTTTTCCTTCGTAACTTATAGTAGACTCACCAAATTGTCGTTGTGGTGATGTAGAAACACATTCTCACTTCCTGTTATCTTGTCCTATATATACTAATTTAAGACAAGAACTATTGTATTCTGTTTCAGTTCTTCCTGTCCAAGTTAACACAAAAACTTTGCTTTTTGGATCAACGGTACTCTCAGATGAGCAAAATAGTATTTTATTTAGTTTGGTCCAGAAATATATTATTAAAAGTAAACATTTTAACCCTTGATGTTAATGCTTCATCACTCAATAGGAACCAAAGCATTTCACGCTGTATTCATTACAACAATCCATGTTTTTATTTTTTTATTTTTATCATTACATTTTTTCTTCTCCTTCTTTCACCTTTTCATATTCATGTATTTATTACAGAGCATGCCAGTATTTATATTTATGTATTGTTCAATAAGTGTATTATTTTTGTAAAGGAGACAGATTTGTAAAAGCAAATTGCTTGTTTCTGAATCCCGAATATTATTTCCTTGGTATAATATCGTATCATGATGAATAATCTGAATAAATATTGTTTAAACTAATGTTGTCTTATAAATACGTCTTATACCAACACGATTAATTATTTGATACAACTCGCTTCGCTCGGCAAAATATGTTTGACAATACTTTTAAAAGAGGCTAGGTAAAACCAAACTTTAAAGTTTAATACTATGTATGTATGCATTACATGTATATTGGTTGGATATATAAATGATTCATTTCGTGAAGGAAAGTATAAAATACTTAATCTAATTATACTAATTGTCTTATATAATATACTATGTATTTGACAATGTGTTTTGTTTCTCTTGTCTCGCTATGTATTTTCTTAATATGTTTTGTTTATATTGTCCTCTTGTACACAAGTATGTGTCTGAGGTTATGAATAAAATCTTGAATCTTAAAATTTCTGCAGGGGATAATGATTAATTTTGATTAAATGGTACACAATAACTTGACTATACACATGATACATGTATTATTCATAATTAACAAATATTTTTAAAATTGTATGTTTTCGAATATCATACTGAAAATATAGTTGTGAAAATGAATAATCCGTCCCTTGCTTTAATAAAAATGAAGAATCTTGCTTCAATAGTGCAGAAAATGAATAATCTGTCCTCTCAGTTTACAAAAATAAATAACCGATCAAAAACAAATCCTCCTGCCCCCCCCCCCCCCCCCAGAATATCAAATGGTCGTCCCCTTATACTATGAAAGGTACGGTCATCCTTTATAAATTACGGTCATCCTTTCGAAATTACGGTCATCATTTTACCAATCACGGTCATCCTTATTATATGTTACGGTCATCTTGAAAATATTTTAAAGATGATTTACGGTCATCTTAGCGAGTTTTTCAAATCCAATTTCCCGTTTTATACAAGTTCCTCGGTAGAGATTTGTGACTTCTGTGTGAATCTTTTATAAATTTACATCGTACCAATGTATGATTTGTAAAGAAAATGATGTAGAAACACCTTAACAGGCGATAAAAATACTGACCTAATTTTTCGTCCGACATCTTGGGATGACCGTGAATGCAGTTACGGTCATCAGCTTTACCCCAGTGAACGTTGTTGTCTACGAAACTCCAGAAGATTCGACTATTTATAGAGAAAAGTTACCTGTGTACCAATATCATAAATATGCATGATTAATTACCAGGCAAAATCTAATTGCTAAAATAGAGAGGACAAATCCGGTACTCTACGGGATTGAAGGACATTTACTAGGTTTGGATTGTCCTAACCAATCAATAAACTTTGATTATTCACGTCTCGTAATATCTTCCAATCAGGTAGCAAGAAAAATTCACGCACTCACTGTCCATCGTTCAATTCTTAATATCGACTCCTAGATATCGACTCCTAGGAGTCGATAATTAAAGATACTGTATGTTGACCTCTTTATTCAGACGATTAAGAGCTTGATATTTTGTATAGACGCTTGTTTTTTGTTTAAGACTGTATGTTGACCTTTTTATTAAGACTCGGAACGATTTCGAGTTGGACAATTTGTATAGACGTGTGTCTATTGTTTAAGACTGTATGTTGACATTTTTATTCAGACTCGGAACGATTTAGAGCTTGATATTTTGAATAGACGTTTGTCTATTAACACTGGACACTTTTAATTTGCAAAACACTCATTTGCAAATCCGCCGCCGCCTCAAACAAGAGCTACAATATCATGTATATAACCAAAATGTGCAGAATTACATGGGATTCAATAATTTCATTGGTTTTCTACATTTACTTTCATATTTATTTTGCAATTTGAATTATAAAAACATGGGATTTTCAATATCCCATGGGACAGGGCAAAATCCCATGGGATTTACCATTATCCCATGGGATTTTGGTTAAATCCCATGGGATTTTTTTTTGTCCCATGGGATTATTGTAGTCCCATGGGATATTTGTTGTCCCATGGGACAAAAAAAATCCCATGGGATTTTTATTATCCCATGGGATTTTTAATATCCCATGGGACAAATTAAAATCCTATGGGATTCTAATTGTAAATATATAGATATAAATAAACAGTAATGTGTATGTTACAATGTATTCTATTTGGTAGTAAATTATTATAAAATGAATCTTTTTAATTGAATATCTTTTTTTCTTGGGAAATGTTAATTTAGCATATTGTTCTTTAACTGTTCAAAACTAAACTTTTAAACAACAAAGCAGATAATGTAAGTATCAATATATGTTTATTCATGAATTATAGAATACTTTCTTGAAACACAATTTATTTGCCATTTGAAATCAATAAAAACTCTATTGTTAGGCTTAACATACTAGTAGCTATTTAAGTAAATCTATTTTTTTTCACAATATCTCTCAACACAAAACATTAATAGTTTCTTATCATCCAGCATTGTTTGATGGTATAGTCCACTTTTTGGACATTCGGCACAGAACTTTGACATTATTGTTTCAATATTTTTTTGAATTTAAAAGAACTTCAAATCATTGACTGAGTGATGAAAATAATAACTGATCCAACTTTTGTCTTTGAATTTATTCTGGTCTTGTTTCTATGTTTTCTCCATTTATTCTAGGTGGTGAATTTCAATCCTTCTGAAAAAGAACCAATAAAATCTAAAGTAATGGATTATACAAAATTTTAAACCTACATGTAGCAATTATATGATTTTCAATAAAAATAGCTATGTGGTATGGATTTTACTGATTGTTAAAGGTTGTCCAGTGTCATCAGTTGCTAACGGCTTACATCCTTTGGTCTCTGATGGAGGATTGTCAAATTAGCAATATACCACATCTTCCTATTCTAATACCATATAACAATCAATTTGTGTTTTATTTCAATGAAAAATTACCTTGAACTCTTTGAACATATTGGAAATTATAACATTGATACAAAAAAAATATGTATGTTTTATCCTTATTTTTTGTGTTGTTGGCTTGCTGTCTCATTTTAATATACATTTAAACATACATCAATAATCTTCTTCTTTATTAAAAGTAAAAATGGGATATTTTTGATTTTGATATCCCAAAACATTATAGTTCTATCAAATAACTTATTACCAAGTTCAAAAACACCAATGTGTTTGATATTAATTTTAAGACATGTATAAATGTTCCAGACCATATCAGTATTCGGATCTTACTTTTACGGTCCAGAACTTACAGTCTCACCATATGTGTACAGTCAGACCATTTAAGTATACTTGTACTGTCTGGTACCAGCTCGACCAAACCTGTGTTTTTATTTTAACTGCAATTAAACTTTTTGTATTATTCTATTAAATATTTCAGTTATGTTGATCTGTACTGACATTTGTTTGTAATAAACTTGACCCACTTCTTAAAATTGGGCAGACTGTATGCGTACAGTCCAAATACTTGTATGTTCTGGAACATAAACATGATTAACAAGCATTTGGCAGGATGTCATGCTAAAATCCCATTAATATTAGTACTAAATTTTGAGTATATACATGTAAATCCACAAGTTACTTACTGAAATTCATGGTGAACACTCACCAAAAACTTACAATTCAGAGGAAAGACTGGAAAGATGAATGCACTAACACTATCAAAACAGAGCATAAAACTTACCGAAAAACAAGATGTTTTACATTTATCCAGGAGCAGGATAATTGAAAAGTTGTTTTTTCTTTCTCTGCTGTCCATCATATAACCTTTGAATTCATTCATGCAAAATATGAAAATCTGCAAAGGTAAGACCTAGAACCTCAACTTATCCACATTTTGAATTTTGAACTGCATACTTGTCCTTTTCATCTTGCTGACAACCTAAACATAAAAAATGATAAAAACATAATTCTAGATTGACTAAATGTGTTTTTATTTTTGTTGGTACATGTACAAATAATTTTCCCAACTTTAAAACGAACACATCATCACCAAAGAGGAGGTCATACTAACCTCCGAAATATTTAAACAAACCGAAATTATTACTTGATTAAGATCTTGTAAATTAATGGCATAGATACTTTTATTTTTGAAAACTTGATGTCTATTGCATACTTATATTCCTTTGTACGAGAGTATGCATATTAAGATAGACTCCATGGACTTTAATGTACGCATGATTAATTTTTCAGTCACTGACCATGCTGACAGTTTTTCAGCTCTATGTCTACATTTTGAGAGAATCTTGCAAAACTGTATATTCTGATATTCAGAACTTATTGTGAGGTTTTTATTAACACAACTGAAAGCTGTATTTCGTTTTCATTTCTGATACATATTTATGAGCTGAAGACCAGTGCCGAATTTTTCTCACTGCATTGAAGACCCATAGGTGACCTTAGGCCGTTGTCTGCTCTTTGATTGGGTTGTTGTCTCTTTGTCAAATTCCCAGTTTCCACTTCCCATTTTATATCATGTATGCTGATTTTTCTTAAATTACAATATTCAATCATGCAATTTTGTCCATTAATGAAAATACGATAAGCAAAATTAAATGCACAAAAACTTTAACATTTTTATATATGTAATGTAAAAGACTTTTTTTTAAATTCAAAACAGTTGCCTACACTGTTAATTTCCTTGTTTGATTTCATATTTTTAAAGCCTTTATAGCTAGCTAGATGATATCCCGTGGAGGATCCAGCCATTTAAAAAGAGGGGGGGGGGGTTCCCAACCCAAGACAAAGGGGATGGTCCTATATTCATTTGATTTGTTTAATAGTCTCATACAAGATACAAGAATATATATCAGTGGCGGATCCAGAGGGGGGGTTCCGGACCCCCCCCCTTTATTTTTGCCGATCAATGCATTTGTATCGGGACATATGTTTTGCACACCCCCCCCCCTTTGCCCTGGGTTAGCACCCCCCCTTTCGAAAATTCCTGCATCCGCCCCTGTATATGGTTTGAGGGTGGGGATCAGGGATCCTGAAATTTTTTCACCTAACCACTGGATGACGGGATCTCAACCATTTAAAAGTTTCTCAAAAACATGTGGGGGTGGGGGTGAACCCCATGGACTCTCCCTATATTTCCTTTGATTTGTTTTATTGTTCTATACAAGAATATATAAATATGGTTTAGGGGTGGGGATGTTGACTGTTTACAAGTTTTCAAACTAGAGGGGGTTGGACTTCACTTTTCTTTTCTTTTATTATTAATTTTATTGTCCCCGACAAGAATATATATGATTTAGGGGTGGGGATCTGGATCGTTCACAAGATAATAGCACATTCTCAAATTGAACAGGGTGGGGTAACCCCCTAAGACCTCCTTTTAATTTCATTTGATTTGTTTTATCGTCCCATTCAAGAATATATATGGTTTAGGGATGGGGATCTGGACCGTTTACAAGATAATAGCATATTCTCAAATTGAAAGGGGTGGGGATTACCTCCTATGGACTCACCCTCCCTTCTTTTCATAAGTGGGGCCCACTGACTGCCTAAGAGGGACCTGCTCCTGCCATGACTCAGTGATTCCATATATAATCAACTAATTCTTTTCCCAGACAGGGGGCCCTGAACTCCTGATCCCCCCTTTATTTTCCTCATTTCAATCACCCTGATATAAATTTAGTTTTATCACTTACAATAGGAATGGTTTGAATTCCCCAATTATTCTTATATACCATTAATATCAACATAGTTCATTGTTGATAAATGAAAGGCAAAAGTTTTCTATGGGTAGAAATGGATAGTAGGAAGCTTTCAGATTCACACCATGTGGCTGTGTTCAAAGTGCTGGGTTTTAATGACCCTCGTTGTTTGCGGACTAACTATTTAGGCCAGTAGTGGATTATAGTGTGCGTGCATTAATCTTCTATACCTTCTTAATCAATATATTCAAATACTGACGGCAAGTGTTGTAATGATGTAGATTGAAATAAACAATTAATTTCCCCATAGGCGACAATGGTAGCCTTTTTCGAGATACAGACTTTAGAAAGTTGATTTTCTTAACGAAACCTTGCTAGAATCAAAGAAAAGTTATTAGGACAGTATTTTTTGGTCTAAAAAATATAGGGTCGCGTTGCTTTTCTTAGCGTATTTTGTACTTATCTCCCATGTCTATCAATTTTGCCCTTAAAAATACGGGTCTTGTCCTAGCGTTGAAAAGTCATCTCAGTGCCTTTAGGGCTACGGAATAATTTTTATTTTGCCTTTTGTATAAAGCAGAGTGCACGAAGTCTCTAAAAATAAAAAATAACGGGAGCACATATCGACCAATCAGGATTCGCCATACTCTTAATTCTGAATACCATGTTATGCTCATAAAATGGCTGCGCCCATAAAATCTAATGGTGTATTGTAACCTATACGGTATTTAATACTTTCTTGTATCGTGCAATTCATAGTGCGTTAGATGCACAAATATATATGCCGCAAATAAATCATCTTCAAACCGTTCTGGCTTTACTCTCTGAATTTTCAGAATTTTTTATCGGAGGTGACCCCAGTCGAAAAATGTGAAGAAAAAAATTCAGTTTTTTTGAGTAAATGCGGTTCTGTTAAAAAGGGACTGAAGATAATGCCCACTTTCTCCAATGATTCTTTATATATCATCAAGTACTGAATATATTGATAACAAAACCAATCCAATATATAACTACTGCGGTGAATTTTGAACAACAGTTTTAAATGAAACCGTTTTCGTAAAAAAGTACATTTTTGAAACAGACTATAGCATTTCAAAATATTGAATATGTGTTAATTTTTGTGTTTTGACATCGATAACTGTTTGTTAACCACAAAATGGCATGCTTATTTTATTCTTTTAGTTTGATATTCGTGTGAACATTTCAATGTTCGAAGGAGATCATTTCCGTACATTTTCGCTGAATTTGGTAATTTAGATAACAGCACTTGGGTCGAGATTGTTATGTTTAAAAATCGATTTATATTCACAAACTCTAGACGTGTACTTGCTCTATTCAAACAAATCAGCAGAACTTCAGAAAATGACATATTCGTTCCACAGTAAGTCAAAAGTCGAGCCCACCCTTGTTTCTAATGTAAAATGCAATACCAATATGAAACAGGCTATAGCTTAAAAACTGGATAATCAATATTTCATTTGTCACCAAAAAATACCGTTTCACATCAAATGTCAAGTAAAATTACTGTTTTTGACACTTTTTGAGCACTATTATAAAGCAATGTCGATGCTGTATAGATTGAAATAAACAATTAATTTCCCCATAGGCGACAATGGTAGCCTTTTTCGAGATACAGACTTTAGAAAGTTGATTTTCTTAACGAAACCTTGCTAGAATCAAAGAAAAGTTATTAGGACAGTATTTTTTGGTCTAAAAAATATAGGGTCGCGTTGCTTTTCTTAGCGTATTTTGTACTTATCTCCCATGTCTATCAATTTTGCCCTTAAAAATACGGGTCTTGTCCTAGCGTTGAAAAGTCATCTCAGTGCCTTTAGGGCTACGGAATAATTTTTATTTTGCCTTTTGTATAAAGCAGAGTGCACGAAGTCTCTAAAAATAAAAAATAACGGGAGCACATATCGACCAATCAGGATTCGCCATACTCTTAATTCTGAATACCATGTTATGCTCATAAAATGGCTGCGCCCATAAAATCTAATGGTGTATTGTAACCTATACGGTATTTAATACTTTCTTGTATCGTGCAATTCATAGTGCGTTAGATGCACAAATATATATGCCGCAAATAAATCATCTTCAAACCGTTCTGGCTTTACTCTCTGAATTTTCAGAATTTTTTATCGGAGGTGACCCCAGTCGAAAAATGTGAAGAAAAAAATTCAGTTTTTTTGAGTAAATGCGGTTCTGTTAAAAAGGGACTGAAGATAATGCCCACTTTCTCCAATGATTCTTTATATATCATCAAGTACTGAATATATTGATAACAAAACCAATCCAATATATAACTACTGCGGTGAATTTTGAACAACAGTTTTAAATGAAACCGTTTTCGTAAAAAAGTACATTTTTGAAACAGACTATAGCATTTCAAAATATTGAATATGTGTTAATTTTTGTGTTTTGACATCGATAACTGTTTGTTAACCACAAAATGGCATGCTTATTTTATTCTTTTAGTTTGATATTCGTGTGAACATTTCAATGTTCGAAGGAGATCATTTCCGTACATTTTCGCTGAATTTGGTAATTTAGATAACAGCACTTGGGTCGAGATTGTTATGTTTAAAAATCGATTTATATTCACAAACTCTAGACGTGTACTTGCTCTATTCAAACAAATCAGCAGAACTTCAGAAAATGACATATTCGTTCCACAGTAAGTCAAAAGTCGAGCCCACCCTTGTTTCTAATGTAAAATGCAATACCAATATGAAACAGGCTATAGCTTAAAAACTGGATAATCAATATTTCATTTGTCACCAAAAAATACCGTTTCACATCAAATGTCAAGTAAAATTACTGTTTTTGACACTTTTTGAGCACTATTATAAAGCAATGTCGATGCTGTATAGATTGAAATAAACAATTAATTTCCCCATAGGCGACAATGGTAGCCTTTTTCGAGATACAGACTTTAGAAAGTTGATTTTCTTAACGAAACCTTGCTAGAATCAAAGAAAAGTTATTAGGACAGTATTTTTTGATCTAAAAAATATAGGGTCGCGTTGCTTTTCTTAGCGTATTTTGTACTTATCTCCCATGTCTATCAATTTTGCCCTTAAAAATACGGGTCTTGTCCTAGCGTTGAAAAGTCATCTCAGTGCCTTTAGGGCTACGGAATAATTTTTATTTTGCCTTTTGTATAAAGCAGAGTGCACGAAGTCTCTAAAAATAAAAAATAACGGGAGCACATATCGACCAATCAGGATTCGCCATACTCTTAATTCTGAATACCATGTTATGCTCATAAAATGGCTGCGCCCATAAAATCTAATGGTGTATTGTAACCTATACGGTATTTAATACTTTCTTGTATCGTGCAATTCATAGTGCGTTAGATGCACAAATATATATGCCGCAAATAAATCATCTTCAAACCGTTCTGGCTTTACTCTCTGAATTTTCAGAATTTTTTATCGGAGGTGACCCCAGTCGAAAAATGTGAAGAAAAAAATTCAGTTTTTTTGAGTAAATGCGGTTCTGTTAAAAAGGGACTGAAGATAATGCCCACTTTCTCCAATGATTCTTTATATATCATCAAGTACTGAATATATTGATAACAAAACCAATCCAATATATAACTACTGCGGTGAATTTTGAACAACAGTTTTAAATGAAACCGTTTTCGTAAAAAAGTACATTTTTGAAACAGACTATAGCATTTCAAAATATTGAATATGTGTTAATTTTTGTGTTTTGACATCGATAACTGTTTGTTAACCACAAAATGGCATGCTTATTTTATTCTTTTAGTTTGATATTCGTGTGAACATTTCAATGTTCGAAGGAGATCATTTCCGTACATTTTCGCTGAATTTGGTAATTTAGATAACAGCACTTGGGTCGAGATTGTTATGTTTAAAAATCGATTTATATTCACAAACTCTAGACGTGTACTTGCTCTATTCAAACAAATCAGCAGAACTTCAGAAAATGACATATTCGTTCCACAGTAAGTCAAAAGTCGAGCCCACCCTTGTTTCTAATGTAAAATGCAATACCAATATGAAACAGGCTATAGCTTAAAAACTGGATAATCAATATTTCATTTGTCACCAAAAAATACCGTTTCACATCAAATGTCAAGTAAAATTACTGTTTTTGACACTTTTTGAGCACTATTATAAAGCAATGTCGATGCTGTATACGGTATTTAATACTTTCTTGTATCGTGCAATTCATAGTGCGTTAGATGCACAAATATATATGCCGCAAATAAATCATCTTCAAACCGTTCTGGCTTTACTCTCTGAATTTTCAGAATTTTTTATCGGAGGTGACCCCAGTCGAAAAATGTGAAGAAAAAAATTCAGTTTTTTTGAGTAAATGCGGTTCTGTTAAAAAGGGACTGAAGATAATGCCCACTTTCTCCAATGATTCTTTATATATCATCAAGTACTGAATATATTGATAACAAAACCAATCCAATATATAACTACTGCGGTGAATTTTGAACAACAGTTTTAAATGAAACCGTTTTCGTAAAAAAGTACATTTTTGAAACAGACTATAGCATTTCAAAATATTGAATATGTGTTAATTTTTGTGTTTTGACATCGATAACTGTTTGTTAACCACAAAATGGCATGCTTATTTTATTCTTTTAGTTTGATATTCGTGTGAACATTTCAATGTTCGAAGGAGATCATTTCCGTACATTTTCGCTGAATTTGGTAATTTAGATAACAGCACTTGGGTCGAGATTGTTATGTTTAAAAATCGATTTATATTCACAAACTCTAGACGTGTACTTGCTCTATTCAAACAAATCAGCAGAACTTCAGAAAATGACATATTCGTTCCACAGTAAGTCAAAAGTCGAGCCCACCCTTGTTTCTAATGTAAAATGCAATACCAATATGAAACAGGCTATAGCTTAAAAACTGGATAATCAATATTTCATTTGTCACCAAAAAATACCGTTTCACATCAAATGTCAAGTAAAATTACTGTTTTTGACACTTTTTGAGCACTATTATAAAGCAATGTCGATGCTGTATAGATTGAAATAAACAATTAATTTCCCCATAGGCGACAATGGTAGCCTTTTTCGAGATACAGACTTTAGAAAGTTGATTTTCTTAACGAAACCTTGCTAGAATCAAAGAAAAGTTATTAGGACAGTATTTTTTGGTCTAAAAAATATAGGGTCGCGTTGCTTTTCTTAGCGTATTTTGTACTTATCTCCCATGTCTATCAATTTTGCCCTTAAAAATACGGGTCTTGTCCTAGCGTTGAAAAGTCATCTCAGTGCCTTTAGGGCTACGGAATAATTTTTATTTTGCCTTTTGTATAAAGCAGAGTGCACGAAGTCTCTAAAAATAAAAAATAACGGGAGCACATATCGACCAATCAGGATTCGCCATACTCTTAATTCTGAATACCATGTTATGCTCATAAAATGGCTGCGCCCATAAAATCTAATGGTGTATTGTAACCTATACGGTATTTAATACTTTCTTGTATCGTGCAATTCATAGTGCGTTAGATGCACAAATATATATGCCGCAAATAAATCATCTTCAAACCGTTCTGGCTTTACTCTCTGAATTTTCAGAATTTTTTATCGGAGGTGACCCCAGTCGAAAAATGTGAAGAAAAAAATTCAGTTTTTTTGAGTAAATGCGGTTCTGTTAAAAAGGGACTGAAGATAATGCCCACTTTCTCCAATGATTCTTTATATATCATCAAGTACTGAATATATTGATAACAAAACCAATCCAATATATAACTACTGCGGTGAATTTTGAACAACAGTTTTAAATGAAACCGTTTTCGTAAAAAAGTACATTTTTGAAACAGACTATAGCATTTCAAAATATTGAATATGTGTTAATTTTTGTGTTTTGACATCGATAACTGTTTGTTAACCACAAAATGGCATGCTTATTTTATTCTTTTAGTTTGATATTCGTGTGAACATTTCAATGTTCGAAGGAGATCATTTCCGTACATTTTCGCTGAATTTGGTAATTTAGATAACAGCACTTGGGTCGAGATTGTTATGTTTAAAAATCGATTTATATTCACAAACTCTAGACGTGTACTTGCTCTATTCAAACAAATCAGCAGAACTTCAGAAAATGACATATTCGTTCCACAGTAAGTCAAAAGTCGAGCCCACCCTTGTTTCTAATGTAAAATGCAATACCAATATGAAACAGGCTATAGCTTAAAAACTGGATAATCAATATTTCATTTGTCACCAAAAAATACCGTTTCACATCAAATGTCAAGTAAAATTACTGTTTTTGACACTTTTTGAGCACTATTATAAAGCAATGTCGATGCTGTATAGATTGAAATAAACAATTAATTTCCCCATAGGCGACAATGGTAGCCTTTTTCGAGATACAGACTTTAGAAAGTTGATTTTCTTAACGAAACCTTGCTAGAATCAAAGAAAAGTTATTAGGACAGTATTTTTTGGTCTAAAAAATATAGGGTCGCGTTGCTTTTCTTAGCGTATTTTGTA
The DNA here is from genome assembly GCF_036588685.1 of Mytilus trossulus. Taxonomy (NCBI): domain Eukaryota; kingdom Metazoa; phylum Mollusca; class Bivalvia; order Mytilida; family Mytilidae; genus Mytilus; species Mytilus trossulus. The sequence goes on from NW_026963322.1 coordinate 860,641, forward strand.
CTTATCTCCCATGTCTATCAATTTTGCCCTTAAAAATACGGGTCTTGTCCTAGCGTTGAAAAGTCATCTCAGTGCCTTTAGGGCTACGGAATAATTTTTATTTTGCCTTTTGTATAAAGCAGAGTGCACGAAGTCTCTAAAAATAAAAAATAACGGGAGCACATATCGACCAATCAGGATTCGCCATACTCTTAATTCTGAATACCATGTTATGCTCATAAAATGGCTGCGCCCATAAAATCTAATGGTGTATTGTAACCTATACGGTATTTAATACTTTCTTGTATCGTGCAATTCATAGTGCGTTAGATGCACAAATATATATGCCGCAAATAAATCCTCTTCAAACCGTTCTGGCTTTACTCTCTGAATTTTCAGAATTTTTTATCGGAGGTGACCCCAGTCGAAAAATGTGAAGAAAAAAATTCAGTTTTTTTGAGTAAATGCGGTTCTGTTAAAAAGGGACTGAAGATAATGCCCACTTTCTCCAATGATTCTTTATATATCATCAAGTACTGAATATATTGATAACAAAACCAATCCAATATATAACTACTGCGGTGAATTTTGAACAACAGTTTTAAATGAAACCGTTTTCGTAAAAAAGTACATTTTTGAAACAGACTATAGCATTTCAAAATATTGAATATGTGTTAATTTTTGTGTTTTGACATCGATAACTGTTTGTTAACCACAAAATGGCATGCTTATTTTATTCTTTTAGTTTGATATTCGTGTGAACATTTCAATGTTCGAAGGAGATCATTTCCGTACATTTTCGCTGAATTTGGTAATTTAGATAACAGCACTTGGGTCGAGATTGTTATGTTTAAAAATCGATTTATATTCACAAACTCTAGACGTGTACTTGCTCTATTCAAACAAATCAGCAGAACTTCAGAAAATGACATATTCGTTCCACAGTAAGTCAAAAGTCGAGCCCACCCTTGTTTCTAATGTAAAATGCAATACCAATATGAAACAGGCTATAGCTTAAAAACTGGATAATCAATATTTCATTTGTCACCAAAAAATACCGTTTCACATCAAATGTCAAGTAAAATTACTGTTTTTGACACTTTTTGAGCACTATTATAAAGCAATGTCGATGCTGTATACGGTATTTAATACTTTCTTGTATCGTGCAATTCATAGTGCGTTAGATGCACAAATATATATGCCGCAAATAAATCATCTTCAAACCGTTCTGGCTTTACTCTCTGAATTTTCAGAATTTTTTATCGGAGGTGACCCCAGTCGAAAAATGTGAAGAAAAAAATTCAGTTTTTTTGAGTAAATGCGGTTCTGTTAAAAAGGGACTGAAGATAATGCCCACTTTCTCCAATGATTCTTTATATATCATCAAGTACTGAATATATTGATAACAAAACCAATCCAATATATAACTACTGCGGTGAATTTTGAACAACAGTTTTAAATGAAACCGTTTTCGTAAAAAAGTACATTTTTGAAACAGACTATAGCATTTCAAAATATTGAATATGTGTTAATTTTTGTGTTTTGACATCGATAACTGTTTGTTAACCACAAAATGGCATGCTTATTTTATTCTTTTAGTTTGATATTCGTGTGAACATTTCAATGTTCGAAGGAGATCATTTCCGTACATTTTCGCTGAATTTGGTAATTTAGATAACAGCACTTGGGTCGAGATTGTTATGTTTAAAAATCGATTTATATTCACAAACTCTAGACGTGTACTTGCTCTATTCAAACAAATCAGCAGAACTTCAGAAAATGACATATTCGTTCCACAGTAAGTCAAAAGTCGAGCCCACCCTTGTTTCTAATGTAAAATGCAATACCAATATGAAACAGGCTATAGCTTAAAAACTGGATAATCAATATTTCATTTGTCACCAAAAAATACCGTTTCACATCAAATGTCAAGTAAAATTACTGTTTTTGACACTTTTTGAGCACTATTATAAAGCAATGTCGATGCTGTATACGGTATTTAATACTTTCTTGTATCGTGCAATTCATAGTGCGTTAGATGCACAAATATATATGCCGCAAATAAATCATCTTCAAACCGTTCTGGCTTTACTCTCTGAATTTTCAGAATTTTTTATCGGAGGTGACCCCAGTCGAAAAATGTGAAGAAAAAAATTCAGTTTTTTTGAGTAAATGCGGTTCTGTTAAAAAGGGACTGAAGATAATGCCCACTTTCTCCAATGATTCTTTATATATCATCAAGTACTGAATATATTGATAACAAAACCAATCCAATATATAACTACTGCGGTGAATTTTGAACAACAGTTTTAAATGAAACCGTTTTCGTAAAAAAGTACATTTTTGAAACAGACTATAGCATTTCAAAATATTGAATATGTGTTAATTTTTGTGTTTTGACATCGATAACTGTTTGTTAACCACAAAATGGCATGCTTATTTTATTCTTTTAGTTTGATATTCGTGTGAACATTTCAATGTTCGAAGGAGATCATTTCCGTACATTTTCGCTGAATTTGGTAATTTAGATAACAGCACTTGGGTCGAGATTGTTATGTTTAAAAATCGATTTATATTCACAAACTCTAGACGTGTACTTGCTCTATTCAAACAAATCAGCAGAACTTCAGAAAATGACATATTCGTTCCACAGTAAGTCAAAAGTCGAGCCCACCCTTGTTTCTAATGTAAAATGCAATACCAATATGAAACAGGCTATAGCTTAAAAACTGGATAATCAATATTTCATTTGTCACCAAAAAATACCGTTTCACATCAAATGTCAAGTAAAATTACTGTTTTTGACACTTTTTGAGCACTATTATAAAGCAATGTCGATGCTGTATACGGTATTTAATACTTTCTTGTATCGTGCAATTCATAGTGCGTTAGATGCACAAATATATATGCCGCAAATAAATCATCTTCAAACCGTTCTGGCTTTACTCTCTGAATTTTTAGAATTTTTTATCGGAGGTGACCCCAGTCGAAAAATGTGAAGAAAAAAATTCAGTTTTTTTGAGTAAATGCGGTTCTGTTAAAAAGGGACTGAAGATAATGCCCACTTTCTCCAATGATTCTTTATATATCATCAAGTACTGAATATATTGATAACAAAACCAATCCAATATATAACTACTGCGGTGAATTTTGAACAACAGTTTTAAATGAAACCGTTTTCGTAAAAAAGTACATTTTTGAAACAGACTATAGCATTTCAAAATATTGAATATGTGTTAATTTTTGTGTTTTGACATCGATAACTGTTTGTTAACCACAAAATGGCATGCTTATTTTATTCTTTTAGTTTGATATTCGTGTGAACATTTCAATGTTCGAAGGAGATCATTTCCGTACATTTTCGCTGAATTTGGTAATTTAGATAACAGCACTTGGGTCGAGATTGTTATGTTTAAAAATCGATTTATATTCACAAACTCTAGACGTGTACTTGCTCTATTCAAACAAATCAGCAGAACTTCAGAAAATGACATATTCGTTCCACAGTAAGTCAAAAGTCGAGCCCACCCTTGTTTCTAATGTAAAATGCAATACCAATATGAAACAGGCTATAGCTTAAAAACTGGATAATCAATATTTCATTTGTCACCAAAAAATACCGTTTCACATCAAATGTCAAGTAAAATTACTGTTTTTGACACTTTTTGAGCACTATTATAAAGCAATGTCGATGCTGTATACGGTATTTAATACTTTCTTGTATCGTGCAATTCATAGTGCGTTAGATGCACAAATATATATGCCGCAAATAAATCATCTTCAAACCGTTCTGGCTTTACTCTCTGAATTTTCAGAATTTTTTATCGGAGGTGACCCCAGTCGAAAAATGTGAAGAAAAAAATTCAGTTTTTTTGAGTAAATGCGGTTCTGTTAAAAAGGGACTGAAGATAATGCCCACTTTCTCCAATGATTCTTTATATATCATCAAGTACTGAATATATTGATAACAAAACCAATCCAATATATAACTACTGCGGTGAATTTTGAACAACAGTTTTAAATGAAACCGTTTTCGTAAAAAAGTACATTTTTGAAACAGACTATAGCATTTCAAAATATTGAATATGTGTTAATTTTTGTGTTTTGACATCGATAACTGTTTGTTAACCACAAAATGGCATGCTTATTTTATTCTTTTAGTTTGATATTCGTGTGAACATTTCAATGTTCGAAGGAGATCATTTCCGTACATTTTCGCTGAATTTGGTAATTTAGATAACAGCACTTGGGTCGAGATTGTTATGTTTAAAAATCGATTTATATTCACAAACTCTAGACGTGTACTTGCTCTATTCAAACAAATCAGCAGAACTTCAGAAAATGACATATTCGTTCCACAGTAAGTCAAAAGTCGAGCCCACCCTTGTTTCTAATGTAAAATGCAATACCAATATGAAACAGGCTATAGCTTAAAAACTGGATAATCAATATTTCATTTGTCACCAAAAAATACCGTTTCACATCAAATGTCAAGTAAAATTACTGTTTTTGACACTTTTTGAGCACTATTATAAAGCAATGTCGATGCTGTATAGATTGAAATAAACAATTAATTTCCCCATAGGCGACAATGGTAGCCTTTTTCGAGATACAGACTTTAGAAAGTTGATTTTCTTAACGAAACCTTGCTAGAATCAAAGAAAAGTTATTAGGACAGTATTTTTTGGTCTAAAAAATATAGGGTCGCGTTGCTTTTCTTAGCGTATTTTGTACTTATCTCCCATGTCTATCAATTTTGCCCTTAAAAATACGGGTCTTGTCCTAGCGTTGAAAAGTCATCTCAGTGCCTTTAGGGCTACGGAATAATTTTTATTTTGCCTTTTGTATAAAGCAGAGTGCACGAAGTCTCTAAAAATAAAAAATAACGGGAGCACATATCGACCAATCAGGATTCGCCATACTCTTAATTCTGAATACCATGTTATGCTCATAAAATGGCTGCGCCCATAAAATCTAATGGTGTATTGTAACCTATACGGTATTTAATACTTTCTTGTATCGTGCAATTCATAGTGCGTTAGATGCACAAATATATATGCCGCAAATAAATCATCTTCAAACCGTTCTGGCTTTACTCTCTGAATTTTCAGAATTTTTTATCGGAGGTGACCCCAGTCGAAAAATGTGAAGAAAAAAATTCAGTTTTTTTGAGTAAATGCGGTTCTGTTAAAAAGGGACTGAAGATAATGCCCACTTTCTCCAATGATTCTTTATATATCATCAAGTACTGAATATATTGATAACAAAACCAATCCAATATATAACTACTGCGGTGAATTTTGAACAACAGTTTTAAATGAAACCGTTTTCGTAAAAAAGTACATTTTTGAAACAGACTATAGCATTTCAAAATATTGAATATGTGTTAATTTTTGTGTTTTGACATCGATAACTGTTTGTTAACCACAAAATGGCATGCTTATTTTATTCTTTTAGTTTGATATTCGTGTGAACATTTCAATGTTCGAAGGAGATCATTTCCGTACATTTTCGCTGAATTTGGTAATTTAGATAACAGCACTTGGGTCGAGATTGTTATGTTTAAAAATCGATTTATATTCACAAACTCTAGACGTGTACTTGCTCTATTCAAACAAATCAGCAGAACTTCAGAAAATGACATATTCGTTCCACAGTAAGTCAAAAGTCGAGCCCACCCTTGTTTCTAATGTAAAATGCAATACCAATATGAAACAGGCTATAGCTTAAAAACTGGATAATCAATATTTCATTTGTCACCAAAAAATACCGTTTCACATCAAATGTCAAGTAAAATTACTGTTTTTGACACTTTTTGAGCACTATTATAAAGCAATGTCGATGCTGTATACGGTATTTAATACTTTCTTGTATCGTGCAATTCATAGTGCGTTAGATGCACAAATATATATGCCGCAAATAAATCATCTTCAAACCGTTCTGGCTTTACTCTCTGAATTTTCAGAATTTTTTATCGGAGGTGACCCCAGTCGAAAAATGTGAAGAAAAAAATTCAGTTTTTTTGAGTAAATGCGGTTCTGTTAAAAAGGGACTGAAGATAATGCCCACTTTCTCCAATGATTCTTTATATATCATCAAGTACTGAATATATTGATAACAAAACCAATCCAATATATAACTACTGCGGTGAATTTTGAACAACAGTTTTAAATGAAACCGTTTTCGTAAAAAAGTACATTTTTGAAACAGACTATAGCATTTCAAAATATTGAATATGTGTTAATTTTTGTGTTTTGACATCGATAACTGTTTGTTAACCACAAAATGGCATGCTTATTTTATTCTTTTAGTTTGATATTCGTGTGAACATTTCAATGTTCGAAGGAGATCATTTCCGTACATTTTCGCTGAATTTGGTAATTTAGATAACAGCACTTGGGTCGAGATTGTTATGTTTAAAAATCGATTTATATTCACAAACTCTAGACGTGTACTTGCTCTATTCAAACAAATCAGCAGAACTTCAGAAAATGACATATTCGTTCCACAGTAAGTCAAAAGTCGAGCCCACCCTTGTTTCTAATGTAAAATGCAATACCAATATGAAACAGGCTATAGCTTAAAAACTGGATAATCAATATTTCATTTGTCACCAAAAAATACCGTTTCACATCAAATGTCAAGTAAAATTACTGTTTTTGACACTTTTTGAGCACTATTATAAAGCAATGTCGATGCTGTATAGATTGAAATAAACAATTAATTTCCCCATAGGCGACAATGGTAGCCTTTTTCGAGATACAGACTTTAGAAAGTTGATTTTCTTAACGAAACCTTGCTAGAATCAAAGAAAAGTTATTAGGACAGTATTTTTTGGTCTAAAAAATATAGGGTCGCGTTGCTTTTCTTAGCGTATTTTGTACTTATCTCCCATGTCTATCAATTTTGCCCTTAAAAATACGGGTCTTGTCCTAGCGTTGAAAAGTCATCTCAGTGCCTTTAGGGCTACGGAATAATTTTTATTTTGCCTTTTGTATAAAGCAGAGTGCACGAAGTCTCTAAAAATAAAAAATAACGGGAGCACATATCGACCAATCAGGATTCGCCATACTCTTAATTCTGAATACCATGTTATGCTCATAAAATGGCTGCGCCCATAAAATCTAATGGTGTATTGTAACCTATACGGTATTTAATACTTTCTTGTATCGTGCAATTCATAGTGCGTTAGATGCACAAATATATATGCCGCAAATAAATCATCTTCAAACCGTTCTGGCTTTACTCTCTGAATTTTCAGAATTTTTTATCGGAGGTGACCCCAGTCGAAAAATGTGAAGAAAAAAATTCAGTTTTTTTGAGTAAATGCGGTTCTGTTAAAAAGGGACTGAAGATAATGCCCACTTTCTCCAATGATTCTTTATATATCATCAAGTACTGAATATATTGATAACAAAACCAATCCAATATATAACTACTGCGGTGAATTTTGAACAACAGTTTTAAATGAAACCGTTTTCGTAAAAAAGTACATTTTTGAAACAGACTATAGCATTTCAAAATATTGAATATGTGTTAATTTTTGTGTTTTGACATCGATAACTGTTTGTTAACCACAAAATGGCATGCTTATTTTATTCTTTTAGTTTGATATTCGTGTGAACATTTCAATGTTCGAAGGAGATCATTTCCGTACATTTTCGCTGAATTTGGTAATTTAGATAACAGCACTTGGGTCGAGATTGTTATGTTTAAAAATCGATTTATATTCACAAACTCTAGACGTGTACTTGCTCTATTCAAACAAATCAGCAGAACTTCAGAAAATGACATATTCGTTCCACAGTAAGTCAAAAGTCGAGCCCACCCTTGTTTCTAATGTAAAATGCAATACCAATATGAAACAGGCTATAGCTTAAAAACTGGATAATCAATATTTCATTTGTCACCAAAAAATACCGTTTCACATCAAATGTCAAGTAAAATTACTGTTTTTGACACTTTTTGAGCACTATTATAAAGCAATGTCGATGCTGTATACGGTATTTAATACTTTCTTGTATCGTGCAATTCATAGTGCGTTAGATGCACAAATATATATGCCGCAAATAAATCATCTTCAAACCGTTCTGGCTTTACTCTCTGAATTTTCAGAATTTTTTATCGGAGGTGACCCCAGTCGAAAAATGTGAAGAAAAAAATTCAGTTTTTTTGAGTAAATGCGGTTCTGTTAAAAAGGGACTGAAGATAATGCCCACTTTCTCCAATGATTCTTTATATATCATCAAGTACTGAATATATTGATAACAAAACCAATCCAATATATAACTACTGCGGTGAATTTTGAACAACAGTTTTAAATGAAACCGTTTTCGTAAAAAAGTACATTTTTGAAACAGACTATAGCATTTCAAAATATTGAATATGTGTTAATTTTTGTGTTTTGACATCGATAACTGTTTGTTAACCACAAAATGGCATGCTTATTTTATTCTTTTAGTTTGATATTCGTGTGAACATTTCAATGTTCGAAGGAGATCATTTCCGTACATTTTCGCTGAATTTGGTAATTTAGATAACAGCACTTGGGTCGAGATTGTTATGTTTAAAAATCGATTTATATTCACAAACTCTAGACGTGTACTTGCTCTATTCAAACAAATCAGCAGAACTTCAGAAAATGACATATTCGTTCCACAGTAAGTCAAAAGTCGAGCCCACCCTTGTTTCTAATGTAAAATGCAATACCAATATGAAACAGGCTATAGCTTAAAAACTGGATAATCAATATTTCATTTGTCACCAAAAAATACCGTTTCACATCAAATGTCAAGTAAAATTACTGTTTTTGACACTTTTTGAGCACTATTATAAAGCAATGTCGATGCTGTATAGATTGAAATAAACAATTAATTTCCCCATAGGCGACAATGGTAGCCTTTTTCGAGATACAGACTTTAGAAAGTTGATTTTCTTAACGAAACCTTGCTAGAATCAAAGAAAAGTTATTAGGACAGTATTTTTTGGTCTAAAAAATATAGGGTCGCGTTGCTTTTCTTAGCGTATTTTGTACTTATCTCCCATGTCTATCAATTTTGCCCTTAAAAATACGGGTCTTGTCCTAGCGTTGAAAAGTCATCTCAGTGCCTTTAGGGCTACGGAATAATTTTTATTTTGCCTTTTGTATAAAGCAGAGTGCACGAAGTCTCTAAAAATAAAAAATAACGGGAGCACATATCGACCAATCAGGATTCGCCATACTCTTAATTCTGAATACCATGTTATGCTCATAAAATGGCTGCGCCCATAAAATCTAATGGTGTATTGTAACCTATACGGTATTTAATACTTTCTTGTATCGTGCAATTCATAGTGCGTTAGATGCACAAATATATATGCCGCAAATAAATCATCTTCAAACCGTTCTGGCTTTACTCTCTGAATTTTCAGAATTTTTTATCGGAGGTGACCCCAGTCGAAAAATGTGAAGAAAAAAATTCAGTTTTTTTGAGTAAATGCGGTTCTGTTAAAAAGGGACTGAAGATAATGCCCACTTTCTCCAATGATTCTTTATATATCATCAAGTACTGAATATATTGATAACAAAACCAATCCAATATATAACTACTGCGGTGAATTTTGAACAACAGTTTTAAATGAAACCGTTTTCGTAAAAAAGTACATTTTTGAAACAGACTATAGCATTTCAAAATATTGAATATGTGTTAATTTTTGTGTTTTGACATCGATAACTGTTTGTTAACCACAAAATGGCATGCTTATTTTATTCTTTTAGTTTGATATTCGTGTGAACATTTCAATGTTCGAAGGAGATCATTTCCGTACATTTTCGCTGAATTTGGTAATTTAGATAACAGCACTTGGGTCGAGATTGTTATGTTTAAAAATCGATTTATATTCACAAACTCTAGACGTGTACTTGCTCTATTCAAACAAATCAGCAGAACTTCAGAAAATGACATATTCGTTCCACAGTAAGTCAAAAGTCGAGCCCACCCTTGTTTCTAATGTAAAATGCAATACCAATATGAAACAGGCTATAGCTTAAAAACTGGATAATCAATATTTCATTTGTCACCAAAAAATACCGTTTCACATCAAATGTCAAGTAAAATTACTGTTTTTGACACTTTTTGAGCACTATTATAAAGCAATGTCGATGCTGTATAGATTGAAATAAACAATTAATTTCCCCATAGGCGACAATGGTAGCCTTTTTCGAGATACAGACTTTAGAAAGTTGATTTTCTTAACGAAACCTTGCTAGAATCAAAGAAAAGTTATTAGGACAGTATTTTTTGGTCTAAAAAATATAGGGTCGCGTTGCTTTTCTTAGCGTATTTTGTACTTATCTCCCATGTCTATCAATTTTGCCCTTAAAAATACGGGTCTTGTCCTAGCGTTGAAAAGTCATCTCAGTGCCTTTAGGGCTACGGAATAATTTTTATTTTGCCTTTTGTATAAAGCAGAGTGCACGAAGTCTCTAAAAATAAAAAATAACGGGAGCACATATCGACCAATCAGGATTCGCCATACTCTTAATTCTGAATACCATGTTATGCTCATAAAATGGCTGCGCCCATAAAATCTAATGGTGTATTGTAACCTATACGGTATTTAATACTTTCTTGTATCGTGCAATTCATAGTGCGTTAGATGCACAAATATATATGCCGCAAATAAATCATCTTCAAACCGTTCTGGCTTTACTCTCTGAATTTTCAGAATTTTTTATCGGAGGTGACCCCAGTCGAAAAATGTGAAGAAAAAAATTCAGTTTTTTTGAGTAAATGCGGTTCTGTTAAAAAGGGACTGAAGATAATGCCCACTTTCTCCAATGATTCTTTATATATCATCAAGTACTGAATATATTGATAACAAAACCAATCCAATATATAACTACTGCGGTGAATTTTGAACAACAGTTTTAAATGAAACCGTTTTCGTAAAAAAGTACATTTTTGAAACAGACTATAGCATTTCAAAATATTGAATATGTGTTAATTTTTGTGTTTTGACATCGATAACTGTTTGTTAACCACAAAATGGCATGCTTATTTTATTCTTTTAGTTTGATATTCGTGTGAACATTTCAATGTTCGAAGGAGATCATTTCCGTACATTTTCGCTGAATTTGGTAATTTAGATAACAGCACTTGGGTCGAGATTGTTATGTTTAAAAATCGATTTATATTCACAAACTCTAGACGTGTACTTGCTCTATTCAAACAAATCAGCAGAACTTCAGAAAATGACATATTCGTTCCACAGTAAGTCAAAAGTCGAGCCCACCCTTGTTTCTAATGTAAAATGCAATACCAATATGAAACAGGCTATAGCTTAAAAACTGGATAATCAATATTTCATTTGTCACCAAAAAATACCGTTTCACATCAAATGTCAAGTAAAATTACTGTTTTTGACACTTTTTGAGCACTATTATAAAGCAATGTCGATGCTGTATAGATTGAAATAAACAATTAATTTCCCCATAGGCGACAATGGTAGCCTTTTTCGAGATACAGACTTTAGAAAGTTGATTTTCTTAACGAAACCTTGCTAGAATCAAAGAAAAGTTATTAGGACAGTATTTTTTGGTCTAAAAAATATAGGGTCGCGTTGCTTTTCTTAGCGTATTTTGTACTTATCTCCCATGTCTATCAATTTTGCCCTTAAAAATACGGGTCTTGTCCTAGCGTTGAAAAGTCATCTCAGTGCCTTTAGGGCTACGGAATAATTTTTATTTTGCCTTTTGTATAAAGCAGAGTGCACGAAGTCTCTAAAAATAAAAAATAACGGGAGCACATATCGACCAATCAGGATTCGCCATACTCTTAATTCTGAATACCATGTTATGCTCATAAAATGGCTGCGCCCATAAAATCTAATGGTGTATTGTAACCTATACGGTATTTAATACTTTCTTGTATCGTGCAATTCATAGTGCGTTAGATGCACAAATATATATGCCGCAAATAAATCATCTTCAAACCGTTCTGGCTTTACTCTCTGAATTTTCAGAATTTTTTATCGGAGGTGACCCCAGTCGAAAAATGTGAAGAAAAAAATTCAGTTTTTTTGAGTAAATGCGGTTCTGTTAAAAAGGGACTGAAGATAATGCCCACTTTCTCCAATGATTCTTTATATATCATCAAGTACTGAATATATTGATAACAAAACCAATCCAATATATAACTACTGCGGTGAATTTTGAACAACAGTTTTAAATGAAACCGTTTTCGTAAAAAAGTACATTTTTGAAACAGACTATAGCATTTCAAAATATTGAATATGTGTTAATTTTTGTGTTTTGACATCGATAACTGTTTGTTAACCACAAAATGGCATGCTTATTTTATTCTTTTAGTTTGATATTCGTGTGAACATTTCAATGTTCGAAGGAGATCATTTCCGTACATTTTCGCTGAATTTGGTAATTTAGATAACAGCACTTGGGTCGAGATTGTTATGTTTAAAAATCGATTTATATTCACAAACTCTAGACGTGTACTTGCTCTATTCAAACAAATCAGCAGAACTTCAGAAAATGACATATTCGTTCCACAGTAAGTCAAAAGTCGAGCCCACCCTTGTTTCTAATGTAAAATGCAATACCAATATGAAACAGGCTATAGCTTAAAAACTGGATAATCAATATTTCATTTGTCACCAAAAAATACCGTTTCACATCAAATGTCAAGTAAAATTACTGTTTTTGACACTTTTTGAGCACTATTATAAAGCAATGTCGATGCTGTATAGATTGAAATAAACAATTAATTTCCCCATAGGCGACAATGGTAGCCTTTTTCGAGATACAGACTTTAGAAAGTTGATTTTCTTAACGAAACCTTGCTAGAATCAAAGAAAAGTTATTAGGACAGTATTTTTTGGTCTAAAAAATATAGGGTCGCGTTGCTTTTCTTAGCGTATTTTGTACTTATCTCCCATGTCTATCAATTTTGCCCTTAAAAATACGGGTCTTGTCCTAGCGTTGAAAAGTCATCTCAGTGCCTTTAGGGCTACGGAATAATTTTTATTTTGCCTTTTGTATAAAGCAGAGTGCACGAAGTCTCTAAAAATAAAAAATAACGGGAGCACATATCGACCAATCAGGATTCGCCATACTCTTAATTCTGAATACCATGTTATGCTCATAAAATGGCTGCGCCCATAAAATCTAATGGTGTATTGTAACCTATACGGTATTTAATACTTTCTTGTATCGTGCAATTCATAGTGCGTTAGATGCACAAATATATATGCCGCAAATAAATCATCTTCAAACCGTTCTGGCTTTACTCTCTGAATTTTCAGAATTTTTTATCGGAGGTGACCCCAGTCGAAAAATGTGAAGAAAAAAATTCAGTTTTTTTGAGTAAATGCGGTTCTGTTAAAAAGGGACTGAAGATAATGCCCACTTTCTCCAATGATTCTTTATATATCATCAAGTACTGAATATATTGATAACAAAACCAATCCAATATATAACTACTGCGGTGAATTTTGAACAACAGTTTTAAATGAAACCGTTTTCGTAAAAAAGTACATTTTTGAAACAGACTATAGCATTTCAAAATATTGAATATGTGTTAATTTTTGTGTTTTGACATCGATAACTGTTTGTTAACCACAAAATGGCATGCTTATTTTATTCTTTTAGTTTGATATTCGTGTGAACATTTCAATGTTCGAAGGAGATCATTTCCGTACATTTTCGCTGAATTTGGTAATTTAGATAACAGCACTTGGGTCGAGATTGTTATGTTTAAAAATCGATTTATATTCACAAACTCTAGACGTGTACTTGCTCTATTCAAACAAATCAGCAGAACTTCAGAAAATGACATATTCGTTCCACAGTAAGTCAAAAGTCGAGCCCACCCTTGTTTCTAATGTAAAATGCAATACCAATATGAAACAGGCTATAGCTTAAAAACTGGATAATCAATATTTCATTTGTCACCAAAAAATACCGTTTCACATCAAATGTCAAGTAAAATTACTGTTTTTGACACTTTTTGAGCACTATTATAAAGCAATGTCGATGCTGTATACGGTATTTAATACTTTCTTGTATCGTGCAATTCATAGTGCGTTAGATGCACAAATATATATGCCGCAAATAAATCATCTTCAAACCGTTCTGGCTTTACTCTCTGAATTTTCAGAATTTTTTATCGGAGGTGACCCCAGTCGAAAAATGTGAAGAAAAAAATTCAGTTTTTTTGAGTAAATGCGGTTCTGTTAAAAAGGGACTGAAGATAATGCCCACTTTCTCCAATGATTCTTTATATATCATCAAGTACTGAATATATTGATAACAAAACCAATCCAATATATAACTACTGCGGTGAATTTTGAACAACAGTTTTAAATGAAACCGTTTTCGTAAAAAAGTACATTTTTGAAACAGACTATAGCATTTCAAAATATTGAATATGTGTTAATTTTTGTGTTTTGACATCGATAACTGTTTGTTAACCACAAAATGGCATGCTTATTTTATTCTTTTAGTTTGATATTCGTGTGAACATTTCAATGTTCGAAGGAGATCATTTCCGTACATTTTCGCTGAATTTGGTAATTTAGATAACAGCACTTGGGTCGAGATTGTTATGTTTAAAAATCGATTTATATTCACAAACTCTAGACGTGTACTTGCTCTATTCAAACAAATCAGCAGAACTTCAGAAAATGACATATTCGTTCCACAGTAAGTCAAAAGTCGAGCCCACCCTTGTTTCTAATGTAAAATGCAATACCAATATGAAACAGGCTATAGCTTAAAAACTGGATAATCAATATTTCATTTGTCACCAAAAAATACCGTTTCACATCAAATGTCAAGTAAAATTACTGTTTTTGACACTTTTTGAGCACTATTATAAAGCAATGTCGATGCTGTATACGGTATTTAATACTTTCTTGTATCGTGCAATTCATAGTGCGTTAGATGCACAAATATATATGCCGCAAATAAATCATCTTCAAACCGTTCTGGCTTTACTCTCTGAATTTTCAGAATTTTTTATCGGAGGTGACCCCAGTCGAAAAATGTGAAGAAAAAAATTCAGTTTTTTTGAGTAAATGCGGTTCTGTTAAAAAGGGACTGAAGATAATGCCCACTTTCTCCAATGATTCTTTATATATCATCAAGTACTGAATATATTGATAACAAAACCAATCCAATATATAACTACTGCGGTGAATTTTGAACAACAGTTTTAAATGAAACCGTTTTCGTAAAAAAGTACATTTTTGAAACAGACTATAGCATTTCAAAATATTGAATATGTGTTAATTTTTGTGTTTTGACATCGATAACTGTTTGTTAACCACAAAATGGCATGCTTATTTTATTCTTTTAGTTTGATATTCGTGTGAACATTTCAATGTTCGAAGGAGATCATTTCCGTACATTTTCGCTGAATTTGGTAATTTAGATAACAGCACTTGGGTCGAGATTGTTATGTTTAAAAATCGATTTATATTCACAAACTCTAGACGTGTACTTGCTCTATTCAAACAAATCAGCAGAACTTCAGAAAATGACATATTCGTTCCACAGTAAGTCAAAAGTCGAGCCCACCCTTGTTTCTAATGTAAAATGCAATACCAATATGAAACAGGCTATAGCTTAAAAACTGGATAATCAATATTTCATTTGTCACCAAAAAATACCGTTTCACATCAAATGTCAAGTAAAATTACTGTTTTTGACACTTTTTGAGCACTATTATAAAGCAATGTCGATGCTGTATAGATTGAAATAAACAATTAATTTCCCCATAGGCGACAATGGTAGCCTTTTTCGAGATACAGACTTTAGAAAGTTGATTTTCTTAACGAAACCTTGCTAGAATCAAAGAAAAGTTATTAGGACAGTATTTTTTGGTCTAAAAAATATAGGGTCGCGTTGCTTTTCTTAGCGTATTTTGTACTTATCTCCCATGTCTATCAATTTTGCCCTTAAAAATACGGGTCTTGTCCTAGCGTTGAAAAGTCATCTCAGTGCCTTTAGGGCTACGGAATAATTTTTATTTTGCCTTTTGTATAAAGCAGAGTGCACGAAGTCTCTAAAAATAAAAAATAACGGGAGCACATATCGACCAATCAGGATTCGCCATACTCTTAATTCTGAATACCATGTTATGCTCATAAAATGGCTGCGCCCATAAAATCTAATGGTGTATTGTAACCTATACGGTATTTAATACTTTCTTGTATCGTGCAATTCATAGTGCGTTAGATGCACAAATATATATGCCGCAAATAAATCATCTTCAAACCGTTCTGGCTTTACTCTCTGAATTTTCAGAATTTTTTATCGGAGGTGACCCCAGTCGAAAAATGTGAAGAAAAAAATTCAGTTTTTTTGAGTAAATGCGGTTCTGTTAAAAAGGGACTGAAGATAATGCCCACTTTCTCCAATGATTCTTTATATATCATCAAGTACTGAATATATTGATAACAAAACCAATCCAATATATAACTACTGCGGTGAATTTTGAACAACAGTTTTAAATGAAACCGTTTTCGTAAAAAAGTACATTTTTGAAACAGACTATAGCATTTCAAAATATTGAATATGTGTTAATTTTTGTGTTTTGACATCGATAACTGTTTGTTAACCACAAAATGGCATGCTTATTTTATTCTTTTAGTTTGATATTCGTGTGAACATTTCAATGTTCGAAGGAGATCATTTCCGTACATTTTCGCTGAATTTGGTAATTTAGATAACAGCACTTGGGTCGAGATTGTTATGTTTAAAAATCGATTTATATTCACAAACTCTAGACGTGTACTTGCTCTATTCAAACAAATCAGCAGAACTTCAGAAAATGACATATTCGTTCCACAGTAAGTCAAAAGTCGAGCCCACCCTTGTTTCTAATGTAAAATGCAATACCAATATGAAACAGGCTATAGCTTAAAAACTGGATAATCAATATTTCATTTGTCACCAAAAAATACCGTTTCACATCAAATGTCAAGTAAAATTACTGTTTTTGACACTTTTTGAGCACTATTATAAAGCAATGTCGATGCTGTATAGATTGAAATAAACAATTAATTTCCCCATAGGCGACAATGGTAGCCTTTTTCGAGATACAGACTTTAGAAAGTTGATTTTCTTAACGAAACCTTGCTAGAATCAAAGAAAAGTTATTAGGACAGTATTTTTTGGTCTAAAAAATATAGGGTCGCGTTGCTTTTCTTAGCGTATTTTGTACTTATCTCCCATGTCTATCAATTTTGCCCTTAAAAATACGGGTCTTGTCCTAGCGTTGAAAAGTCATCTCAGTGCCTTTAGGGCTACGGAATAATTTTTATTTTGCCTTTTGTATAAAGCAGAGTGCACGAAGTCTCTAAAAATAAAAAATAACGGGAGCACATATCGACCAATCAGGATTCGCCATACTCTTAATTCTGAATACCATGTTATGCTCATAAAATGGCTGCGCCCATAAAATCTAATGGTGTATTGTAACCTATACGGTATTTAATACTTTCTTGTATCGTGCAATTCATAGTGCGTTAGATGCACAAATATATATGCCGCAAATAAATCATCTTCAAACCGTTCTGGCTTTACTCTCTGAATTTTCAGAATTTTTTATCGGAGGTGACCCCAGTCGAAAAATGTGAAGAAAAAAATTCAGTTTTTTTGAGTAAATGCGGTTCTGTTAAAAAGGGACTGAAGATAATGCCCACTTTCTCCAATGATTCTTTATATATCATCAAGTACTGAATATATTGATAACAAAACCAATCCAATATATAACTACTGCGGTGAATTTTGAACAACAGTTTTAAATGAAACCGTTTTCGTAAAAAAGTACATTTTTGAAACAGACTATAGCATTTCAAAATATTGAATATGTGTTAATTTTTGTGTTTTGACATCGATAACTGTTTGTTAACCACAAAATGGCATGCTTATTTTATTCTTTTAGTTTGATATTCGTGTGAACATTTCAATGTTCGAAGGAGATCATTTCCGTACATTTTCGCTGAATTTGGTAATTTAGATAACAGCACTTGGGTCGAGATTGTTATGTTTAAAAATCGATTTATATTCACAAACTCTAGACGTGTACTTGCTCTATTCAAACAAATCAGCAGAACTTCAGAAAATGACATATTCGTTCCACAGTAAGTCAAAAGTCGAGCCCACCCTTGTTTCTAATGTAAAATGCAATACCAATATGAAACAGGCTATAGCTTAAAAACTGGATAATCAATATTTCATTTGTCACCAAAAAATACCGTTTCACATCAAATGTCAAGTAAAATTACTGTTTTTGACACTTTTTGAGCACTATTATAAAGCAATGTCGATGCTGTATAGATTGAAATAAACAATTAATTTCCCCATAGGCGACAATGGTAGCCTTTTTCGAGATACAGACTTTAGAAAGTTGATTTTCTTAACGAAACCTTGCTAGAATCAAAGAAAAGTTATTAGGACAGTATTTTTTGGTCTAAAAAATATAGGGTCGCGTTGCTTTTCTTAGCGTATTTTGTACTTATCTCCCATGTCTATCAATTTTGCCCTTAAAAATACGGGTCTTGTCCTAGCGTTGAAAAGTCATCTCAGTGCCTTTAGGGCTACGGAATAATTTTTATTTTGCCTTTTGTATAAAGCAGAGTGCACGAAGTCTCTAAAAATAAAAAATAACGGGAGCACATATCGACCAATCAGGATTCGCCATACTCTTAATTCTGAATACCATGTTATGCTCATAAAATGGCTGCGCCCATAAAATCTAATGGTGTATTGTAACCTATACGGTATTTAATACTTTCTTGTATCGTGCAATTCATAGTGCGTTAGATGCACAAATATATATGCCGCAAATAAATCATCTTCAAACCGTTCTGGCTTTACTCTCTGAATTTTCAGAATTTTTTATCGGAGGTGACCCCAGTCGAAAAATGTGAAGAAAAAAATTCAGTTTTTTTGAGTAAATGCGGTTCTGTTAAAAAGGGACTGAAGATAATGCCCACTTTCTCCAATGATTCTTTATATATCATCAAGTACTGAATATATTGATAACAAAACCAATCCAATATATAACTACTGCGGTGAATTTTGAACAACAGTTTTAAATGAAACCGTTTTCGTAAAAAAGTACATTTTTGAAACAGACTATAGCATTTCAAAATATTGAATATGTGTTAATTTTTGTGTTTTGACATCGATAACTGTTTGTTAACCACAAAATGGCATGCTTATTTTATTCTTTTAGTTTGATATTCGTGTGAACATTTCAATGTTCGAAGGAGATCATTTCCGTACATTTTCGCTGAATTTGGTAATTTAGATAACAGCACTTGGGTCGAGATTGTTATGTTTAAAAATCGATTTATATTCACAAACTCTAGACGTGTACTTGCTCTATTCAAACAAATCAGCAGAACTTCAGAAAATGACATATTCGTTCCACAGTAAGTCAAAAGTCGAGCCCACCCTTGTTTCTAATGTAAAATGCAATACCAATATGAAACAGGCTATAGCTTAAAAACTGGATAATCAATATTTCATTTGTCACCAAAAAATACCGTTTCACATCAAATGTCAAGTAAAATTACTGTTTTTGACACTTTTTGAGCACTATTATAAAGCAATGTCGATGCTGTATAGATTGAAATAAACAATTAATTTCCCCATAGGCGACAATGGTAGCCTTTTTCGAGATACAGACTTTAGAAAGTTGATTTTCTTAACGAAACCTTGCTAGAATCAAAGAAAAGTTATTAGGACAGTATTTTTTGGTCTAAAAAATATAGGGTCGCGTTGCTTTTCTTAGCGTATTTTGTACTTATCTCCCATGTCTATCAATTTTGCCCTTAAAAATACGGGTCTTGTCCTAGCGTTGAAAAGTCATCTCAGTGCCTTTAGGGCTACGGAATAATTTTTATTTTGCCTTTTGTATAAAGCAGAGTGCACGAAGTCTCTAAAAATAAAAAATAACGGGAGCACATATCGACCAATCAGGATTCGCCATACTCTTAATTCTGAATACCATGTTATGCTCATAAAATGGCTGCGCCCATAAAATCTAATGGTGTATTGTAACCTATACGGTATTTAATACTTTCTTGTATCGTGCAATTCATAGTGCGTTAGATGCACAAATATATATGCCGCAAATAAATCATCTTCAAACCGTTCTGGCTTTACTCTCTGAATTTTCAGAATTTTTTATCGGAGGTGACCCCAGTCGAAAAATGTGAAGAAAAAAATTCAGTTTTTTTGAGTAAATGCGGTTCTGTTAAAAAGGGACTGAAGATAATGCCCACTTTCTCCAATGATTCTTTATATATCATCAAGTACTGAATATATTGATAACAAAACCAATCCAATATATAACTACTGCGGTGAATTTTGAACAACAGTTTTAAATGAAACCGTTTTCGTAAAAAAGTACATTTTTGAAACAGACTATAGCATTTCAAAATATTGAATATGTGTTAATTTTTGTGTTTTGACATCGATAACTGTTTGTTAACCACAAAATGGCATGCTTATTTTATTCTTTTAGTTTGATATTCGTGTGAACATTTCAATGTTCGAAGGAGATCATTTCCGTACATTTTCGCTGAATTTGGTAATTTAGATAACAGCACTTGGGTCGAGATTGTTATGTTTAAAAATCGATTTATATTCACAAACTCTAGACGTGTACTTGCTCTATTCAAACAAATCAGCAGAACTTCAGAAAATGACATATTCGTTCCACAGTAAGTCAAAAGTCGAGCCCACCCTTGTTTCTAATGTAAAATGCAATACCAATATGAAACAGGCTATAGCTTAAAAACTGGATAATCAATATTTCATTTGTCACCAAAAAATACCGTTTCACATCAAATGTCAAGTAAAATTACTGTTTTTGACACTTTTTGAGCACTATTATAAAGCAATGTCGATGCTGTATAGATTGAAATAAACAATTAATTTCCCCATAGGCGACAATGGTAGCCTTTTTCGAGATACAGACTTTAGAAAGTTGATTTTCTTAACGAAACCTTGCTAGAATCAAAGAAAAGTTATTAGGACAGTATTTTTTGGTCTAAAAAATATAGGGTCGCGTTGCTTTTCTTAGCGTATTTTGTACTTATCTCCCATGTCTATCAATTTTGCCCTTAAAAATACGGGTCTTGTCCTAGCGTTGAAAAGTCATCTCAGTGCCTTTAGGGCTACGGAATAATTTTTATTTTGCCTTTTGTATAAAGCAGAGTGCACGAAGTCTCTAAAAATAAAAAATAACGGGAGCACATATCGACCAATCAGGATTCGCCATACTCTTAATTCTGAATACCATGTTATGCTCATAAAATGGCTGCGCCCATAAAATCTAATGGTGTATTGTAACCTATACGGTATTTAATACTTTCTTGTATCGTGCAATTCATAGTGCGTTAGATGCACAAATATATATGCCGCAAATAAATCATCTTCAAACCGTTCTGGCTTTACTCTCTGAATTTTCAGAATTTTTTATCGGAGGTGACCCCAGTCGAAAAATGTGAAGAAAAAAATTCAGTTTTTTTGAGTAAATGCGGTTCTGTTAAAAAGGGACTGAAGATAATGCCCACTTTCTCCAATGATTCTTTATATATCATCAAGTACTGAATATATTGATAACAAAACCAATCCAATATATAACTACTGCGGTGAATTTTGAACAACAGTTTTAAATGAAACCGTTTTCGTAAAAAAGTACATTTTTGAAACAGACTATAGCATTTCAAAATATTGAATATGTGTTAATTTTTGTGTTTTGACATCGATAACTGTTTGTTAACCACAAAATGGCATGCTTATTTTATTCTTTTAGTTTGATATTCGTGTGAACATTTCAATGTTCGAAGGAGATCATTTCCGTACATTTTCGCTGAATTTGGTAATTTAGATAACAGCACTTGGGTCGAGATTGTTATGTTTAAAAATCGATTTATATTCACAAACTCTAGACGTGTACTTGCTCTATTCAAACAAATCAGCAGAACTTCAGAAAATGACATATTCGTTCCACAGTAAGTCAAAAGTCGAGCCCACCCTTGTTTCTAATGTAAAATGCAATACCAATATGAAACAGGCTATAGCTTAAAAACTGGATAATCAATATTTCATTTGTCACCAAAAAATACCGTTTCACATCAAATGTCAAGTAAAATTACTGTTTTTGACACTTTTTGAGCACTATTATAAAGCAATGTCGATGCTGTATAGATTGAAATAAACAATTAATTTCCCCATAGGCGACAATGGTAGCCTTTTTCGAGATACAGACTTTAGAAAGTTGATTTTCTTAACGAAACCTTGCTAGAATCAAAGAAAAGTTATTAGGACAGTATTTTTTGGTCTAAAAAATATAGGGTCGCGTTGCTTTTCTTAGCGTATTTTGTACTTATCTCCCATGTCTATCAATTTTGCCCTTAAAAATACGGGTCTTGTCCTAGCGTTGAAAAGTCATCTCAGTGCCTTTAGGGCTACGGAATAATTTTTATTTTGCCTTTTGTATAAAGCAGAGTGCACGAAGTCTCTAAAAATAAAAAATAACGGGAGCACATATCGACCAATCAGGATTCGCCATACTCTTAATTCTGAATACCATGTTATGCTCATAAAATGGCTGCGCCCATAAAATCTAATGGTGTATTGTAACCTATAGCAATGTCTTTTTGAAATCACCGTGCTATTTACATGTGGGATCGAGAATGCAGGGGAAGGAAACTTGTCAATTATGTTTATTTCTAAGCCAAAATAAAATGAGCCGCCGTAAAATTAACCTTGGGTAATAACAGTGCATGTAAGGCTCGTCTCGGAGGGGTGTCTTTTTTTCTGTCTAAACTCTTCTTTTTTAGTTATATTTTTAATAACTTACACTTTTTCAACATTATTCTCTTTCTTTCACTATACTGTATTCCTTTTTTTCTTTATTTGTTCTCTATTCTGTTAATTCACATCCATACCCTCTTAATATGTGTATGTGGACTTACTGTAGTTTATTTTTTAGTTCTGGCAGAGATATAAGATACAATATATATGTCTCTGGTTCTGGTATTATGAGATAAGTCAATTTCTTTTTCATGCAGTGTCATGAAATATAATGGTTATATGCATATCAGCCAAGATTGTGCGAAACATTTTAATAAACAATTCAACACTATATACACGTTATGTGAATTTTATAAAAAATCGATGAAGAACATAAATTTGGCAGCTAGTGCCCCTTAAACAGGTAAAGTTCAATTAACAAATTGTGATCTACTGGCATTCAACACCAAATTACTTACTTGCTGTATATTGATAAATGTGATTGTATATTGTCAATACCTCAACATCGAGAATACGTCATGTGAGGTGTTGGTCGCTACGTTTGATACGGGGTCAACGGTTGCGGCTTCGAGACAGAGAAAAACATCCAGGTAAAAAGTGTAGAATTTAGTTTTTGAAAATTTGAGTTGTAAATTTTCCTAAAAAGTACCTAATTCCGTTCATCTAGTTGTAAATTTTCCTAAAAAAAAAGTACTTATTTCCGTTCATCTATTATGGGTATAAACTAAACTGAACAAGAAAAGTATTAGTAAACAGACAGAAAGTCCGACGTTGAATTAATTATTTTACAATGAATTGTTTAAATATATGAGAGAATGTTTTAGGCGAATTTTCTTTAATGACAGATAAATGTATTTTAGGTTCAGGAAATGATTTATTCTTCGGGTACGTCTAAACAACCGCCAAGGACCTCCTGAGTGCACTCAGGACCCATTACCGTAATCATATCTGCACACATGATGGATGTTTATATTCGTTATACGCTTCTTATTTTAGAGTTAAATTTTGGTAGAAGTTGAAATCGCAGGGGCGGATCCAGCCATTTTAAAAAGGGGGGGGGGGTCCTAACCCAGGACAAAAAAGGGCGGTTCAACTACATGTCCCCATTCAAATGCATTGGTCAAAAAAGGGGATTCTAACTCCCCGGAACCCCCCTCCCTCCTCTGGATCCGCGCCTGAATCGAAATTAGATAGATATGTTAATTCTTATAAAATAATGAGGGCACGTGTCACTGATTACACAACTACTGAGCCATGAATTATCCAATCAACAAAATTGATTGAATTATCTTTATTGTTTTTTAGGAATTGTATTGTTTAGCTCAGTTTTACCTTTAACAAGAATTTGCATATAGAAAAAATAAAAAATATATCTCATTCGATGTGCTTTTTCAGTTTATTTTTCATGATGACGGGTAAATTAATTTGTTGTGTTATACGTTTTGCAGTCCTGGTGCAGTTCAAGAATAAAGAAAATTATTTTATAGTTGCGTTTTTTTCTGTAACAAGTTCGATTTTTGTTTTTCAGTGTGATTCTTCTCTCTCTCTCTCTCTCTCTCTCTCTCTCTCTCTAAAAAAGGTTTTAAACAAACATAATGTTGACTGAATATAAAATTTTATTACATTTGTATATCTTTATTCTCAACAAACCATTATACAAGAGAAGACAATTATGTACAATATTCAGTTTAACCTTAACGGAAATCTGTGCACGAAGACTTAGTCGTGGTTTGAACGGATTTCGTGTCAATAAACTGTCTTCGAAATAGTCTTTAATGTTTGTGTCATGTTGGTCTTTTGTGGATAGTTGTTTCAAGGATTTGTATAGTTAGCTAACTATACAAATCCTTGGTTGTTTCATTAGCAATCATACCACATCTTCTTTTTTATAATTTCTCGCTACTACAATATAACTTACATATTTTTTTGAAATAATTATACCCAAAATATCACAATTTTCAAAAAACAGAGACGAAAACAACGGCGACAAGTTCATTTTCAGAATTTATTTGAAATTCGTTTCAGGCTTGTGAAACTGGACAAAACCACTTTAATTAGAGAAAAAAAACTTAGTAATAAAAACGGATTTCTTAAAATATTCGTATAAATCAAAAATAAAATTCCTGGACAAGTTCGATAAAAATTAGAAATAACATCTAACTACATGTATATGAGTTTGATTGTTTGTAAAGTACGGCTTTTACCGTTAAGAACGGATTCCATATACAAAACTTTAATTAATATAAATTCTTTTAAAGTATGAACATTAATTTCCATTTTCAAACTCGTGCAAAGAATTAATTACTGGTCCAGGACATGATAATAAAATTAAGAATAAAACTTAAAAATTTAGGGAACGAAATTTTAATAAAAGACGAAAATCTTAAAACATCGTGATATTCATTCTAATCGTCACAATATTACTTCCCGCATGGTCACACTGTACTAACAACACAACATATAAAACAACAATAAAGATAATCCAATTAATTTTGTTGATTGGATAATTCATGGCTCAGTAGTTGTGTATAATCAGTGACACGTGCACGTGCCCTTATTATTTTCTAAGAATTACAAATGTAACATATCTATCTAAGTTCGATTTCAAATTCTACCAAATTTAACTATAAAATAAGAAGCGTATAAAGAATATATGCATCCATCCTGTGTGCAATGACTAAAAAGGGTCCTGAGTGCACTTTGTATGTCATGAGTGCAATCAGGAGGTCCTTCAAGCGGTGTTTAGACGTACCGTTATTCTTCTGGAAGCTTCAATTGTTTTTTATCAATAACTTTTACACAAGGAGACATTTTTGTTTTTTGACAGCATGAACCCCAGTTAATGAGAAAACACAAATTAAGAAAGAAAATCGTTTGCAATTAAATTTTATAGAAGGAAAAGGGGGGGGGGGGGGGGGTAATAAACAAATTTTATTTACGCTCACATACTTCTAAACAGATTTGCATATGTAAGCTCTCTATAGATAATGTTAAATTATTTCAGGAGTTTTGAAAAAAAGAATATATACAGTTTAATTTCGACTAAATAGTGATTCTTTTTATATATTTGGTACTTCAGTTTCGACTCAAGATTTCATTTTGAATTGTTAGATGGCAAACTCTTTAGGAGAATATTGTATCTGTTCTTTGTGTAATTATGGTGATATTGGCGATAATATTCATTTTAACAAGGCCTGTACAAATCCTTGATTACAGAATGTTTGGCAATATAAAAAGACGAAAGTAGACAAACCCTAATTGTGCAGGGTTTCACAAGTTGATCTCCAAGCGGCCCACATTGTACATATAATAAGATCTATATTTTTCAACGTTTTCAAAATGAAATAACTTGAATTGAAAATTTCCCAACTGTGAAAATTTGTTATTTCTAAACGTCTTTAATTATTATTTCGGAAAAAAAATATTTAGCATATTCATATATTTTCATAATTTTTTCCAAGGAAACCTTTTTTTTTGCAAAGTTTACTTCTATATGTTTTTAACCATCACCAGCGACTTATTCTCTGCCATCACCAATTAGTCCTAATTAAGATCAATATTGACCAAATTCAAATGATGATTGGTATATCGTATTGAATATGACCATCGGTCATCCGTGACGTATCCCAAATAACGACGTATGCCGATAGATAGATCATAGTTTATTAATTAGCGTCTCGCAATTTAAATTTCATCAAGGGGACTTAATTAAACCAGTTACTATACAAATCTTGAAAAAAACGATGTACATGTACTTTTTAATATTTTTAAAACAAATTACGAAAACGTTAAGTGTAAAAATCACCGAATATAAATGTTTCTTTCTTGCAGGTTTTGGCATTTGTAAATAACATTAACGTTTTGGAATTCTAATGCAAAAGACAGTCGATTCGAATTGAAATAACTTCTTTAAAGATGGTTTGATTTTTTCAGAGACACATGTATTATATATGTCTCAATACATGTATTATATGTCTCTGATTTTATCAAAACAAAAATTACAAAATTATAAAATATGTTAGTTATCGAATGTATACCCTGAACTCTTACTATTATATATTCATGTCCTAAGTTAATTAATGTCCCGTGTGCAACCCGGAGATCCTGAACGGTTTTTAAACTTACCATTATTTTATACGCATACATTCAAAGCTGTTCTTAATTATATGCATACTAGGTATCAGTGGCGGATCCAGGGGGGGGGGTGTTCAGGGGTTGGAACCATCCCTTTTTTGAACGATCAATGCATTTGAATGGGGACATATGGTTGGGACCCCCCTCCTTTTCAAATGGCTGGCTCCGCCGCAGAGGTATATTTATATATATATGAGTGTACCAGCCCCCTCCTAAATCTTGGGAAACAAATGGTAGATTAAATAGGGAATCACGGAAGCATGACTGGACGTGACCCCTCTAAGGCAGTCAATGAGTCCCCACTTATGAAAATTTCTGGATCAACCATTGCTTAGTTCTAGTTATCTTAGGTCCTAGTGTGAAATAAAGCCAATAGGTCTTTTTAAACACATCTTTATTCATACATGTATATATACGTTTTCTCACGGATTTGTTCATGCAATATTGAAATTATGTTTACTCAATGCGCAATTACTGAAGTTTATATTTGCTACTTTTCTTCTTAATTTCATATAATTTTTTTTTTGATTTTTTTTCTTCGAAAAATTAGTGGTGTTGAAATAGGGAATTGACACAGATACCTTATCACATTTAACCAAAGAAATGTTGTATAATGTCATCAATCTGTATTACACGTAGACAGGATGTTCTCTAGAAAACTATACGTTATACACACCCGAGAATACACGCACTGTCGTAATGGAAAATTACTGTATGTTATAGTTATCTGTAATCAGCTTTGCAACACCATGTCATGACAGTTCAAAAAGATTTTCTTCAAATCAAAATGGAATATTCATTTTTTTGGTAAAATTTTAAACTTTAAAAAGTAGACTTTGACAAAATTATGAAATAGCAAGAATTGAACAATTTAAAATCGTATTTTAACAAAGATTTAGATATAATTTTACAACGATCCTTAAAAAATAACCAAACAAACGTTGAATCAAACGATATGAACCTACGCAGTTTTATATTAGAATACTGACACACACCAGTTTGCCATCTCAGTATGCAAGGCAAGGGTGCTTGGTGAGGTGGTGGAACTTGATGTACATGTATCATTACTGTTAGGCTTGACTGCCTTTTTACAGAGACTTTCTATTCTTACTAGTTGTTATCAGTTAGTATAGACGGTTCCTGGCTTAGAATGATTCTCTGCTCAGCAAATGGTGCGTAATTAGCATTTGAATCAAATTTCTTGTAGAAGTAAAAAAACACAAATTAATGTTTTTGACAACTTTATTCAGGAGCACAGTCTATATTATCCGGCGTAAATAACTTCGAGATTTATGTGGAAGAGTCTGCTGCTCGATCTATGCTAATCGATGTTCCAGTATATTTCATATTTATATTTATTCGTGAGGCCTCGTCATCGTTTATATTCACTAAATGCACAGTCGCCTAAATATTTTATATGGCGAAAAAAGTGCGAAAATTGGGGGCAATAATATATTTTTAGTAGTCATTATTATTTTAAAATCTTAAAAGGTTGCTTGCAAATTTAACTCTAAAATGAGAAGTGTATGACGATCTATAACGAATATATACATCCATTATGTGTAGATACGGCGGATATATAGGGTCTGTCATGAGTGTACTTTGTATGCCTTGCATGTGTGCACCCAGGAGGTCCTCCTGAGCGGTGTTTAGACGTACAGGGAAAATCTTATCTGATTCAGGATCAATTCATCGGTTACACTCCCCTGTCACCAGTAATTCTTTTTTGCTGACATTCTGAAAAAGGATTGTGTCCCTGTGTAAGTGTTGACTCTCAACTTGCACATGTGATTTTTTAGCAGTCCCCGGACTTCTGCAAAAAACAATTATTCAGTTCACTGATTAAGATGGAAGGTAAACGAACAGAAAGTCACAGGACATTCCGACAAAAAGTCACAGGACAAAAAGTCAAACACATGTCAAACTCAGGCATAAAGTAAAAAAGTTGATAGGACAAAAAGTCACAAACAATTTGTTGACAATTGTTTGAATATAAATGAAAAAAGATTTTGAAATATCTTCTTTTTATTACATATATTCATTTTTAATTTTAGGAAATTGTTCATAATATAAAAAAGATGTGGTATGATTGCCAATGAGACAACTGTCCACAAGAGACCAAAATGACACAGACATTAACAACTAGAGGTCTTTACAGCCTTCAACCATAAGCCAATATAAAGAAGATATGGTATGATTGCCAATGAGACAACTGTCCACAAGAGACCAAAATCACAGGTACTTGTGGACAGGATACCCTTTGGGTGCCCCTGAGTGGGAGTATCCCGAATGACCCCCCATGTAGTTTAATTTTGATTTATTTTTCATTAAACGTTTATTTAAATTGTTTTCACTGGGAATATATGTCGAAGTTACTGACAAACAGCATTTGAGATTTTTGCCAGTCGACTGATATGTATATAGACTGGCAAAAATCTCAAATGCTGTTTGTCAGTAACTTCGACAGTTTGTCAGTAACTTCGACATATATTCCCAGTGAAAACAATTTAAATAAACGTTTAATGAAAAATAAATCAAAATTAAACTACATGGGGGGTCATTCGGGATACTCCCACTCAGGGGCACCCAAAGGGTATCCTGTCCACAAGTACCTGTGACCAAAATGACACAGACATTAATAACCGTAGGTCACCATACAGCCTTCAACAATGAGCAAAGCCTGAGGTAAAGCCCATACCGCATAGTCAGCTGTAAAAGGCAATCATACTATATCTTTTTTTTTATATTTACATGTTAAAGTTGTTAAAAAATGCGTGCAAATGTAATCAAAAGCTGCACATAAACGTAGTGATTTTTGTGCGCAAATGTAATGGTAATGTGCGCAAACCTAATGCACTGATTTATTTGTTTTTAATAAATTTTAATTTAAAGTTGCTACATCATGTTCATTTATATATAAAACTTCAAGAAAAATACAAAAAGAGTGTTTTCTTGTTCAAAGAAAAATAATCTCAAAACTAAAATGTGACTTTTTGTCCTGTGACAGTGTGTGACTTTTTGACTTTGACTTTCTGTCCTACATTCAGATTGAATAGGGGAGTTTGGTTGACCCCGCCTCCCTCTATCTGAGACTACTATCTCAGTGATGAGCTTTATGTTTCATGTACAAATGTATTGTGTTTGTCATATATGTATGTCGGATAAAAGCTCTACAGACATGACAGACCTTTAATATGTTGTATTGTTATATTTATAACCGACAATAAATAAATAGCCCCTAACAAGTAAGAATTAGTTTAATTCTTTTTGTTTTCACATCTTGCATGGGTTTTTATAGCCCCGTATTAAAATTATGCCCCCATTTAAAAAAAAAGGGGGGGGGTATACTGTTTTACCCCTGTCTGTCCATCCATCCTAGTGTCAGTCAGTCCGTCCGATGAATATTTTTTCGTCACATTCTCCTTAGGAACTACAATAGAAGGATTTCTGAAATTTGGTTTCAGGGTTAAATAAGTCAGCTATACCGTGTGATGCATTTTCAGATTCATCACTCAACAACTTCCTGTTTTCCCAACACTTGTATGATTTAACACATGATAGCCAAGTTGAAAGTTGAAAACTAACAACCTAATTTATGTACAAAAAAATTGAAAAACAGATATGTTACACATAAACAAACGACAATCACTGAATTATCGGATCCTGACTTGGAACAGGCACAACCAGAACAGATTGGCAGGGTATAAGGAACTTTGAAAATATTTAGTTTTTGTGGTTTGGTCTATTTTCCGGATACTGAAAGCAATAAGGCCCCTTTATTTAGTGAATGAAATAATTGTAAGATGCACTTAGCTGTCTGTCATATTTTATATGAACTTGACCTCATTTTCATGGTTCATTGGTCAATGAAACACTGCATTGTTTTGTCAGTTTATCATATGTTTAAAGTTACAGGTAGATTATATTTCGTAGATATGAAACAATTGTAAGATGTACATGTCTGAATGGCAGATTCATATATATACCATGACCGCATTTTATTGTTCTTTGGTCAATGATAAGTTTTTTTGGTTTTGTCATTTTATCAGGCCACATTTAAAAGAATGTCTGTTTTCCCTCCCCCGGGTCTACCCTTTGTAAACTGACCAGGAAGACAGGTTCTTTTTAGCTCACCTGACCTGAAAGGTCAAGTGAGCTTTTCTCATCACTTGGCGTCTGTTGTCTGTCGTCCTGCGTCCATCGTCCTGCTTCCGTCGTCCGTAAACTTTTACAAAAATCTTCTCCTCTGAAACTACTTGGCCAAATTCTACCAAACTTGGCCACAATCATCCTTGGGGTATCTAGTTTAAAAAAATGTATGGTGTGACCCGGCCAACCAATACAAGATGGCCGCCATGGCTAAAAATAGAACATAGGGGTAAAATGCAGTTTTTGGCTTATAACTCAAAAAACAAAGCATTTAGAGCAAATCTGATAGGGGTTAAATTGTTGATGAGGTCAAGATCTATCTGCCCTGAAATTTTCAGACGAATCGGACAATCTGTTGATGGGTTGCTGCCTGTGAAATGGTTATTTTAAGAAAATTTTGCAGTTTTTGGTTATTATCTTGAATACTATTATAGATAGAGATAAACTGTAAAAGCAATAATGTTCAGCAAAGTAAGACCTACAAATAAGTCAGCATGACCAAAATTGTCAGTCGACCCCTTAAGGAGTTATTGCACTTTATAGTCAATTTTTAACAACTTTTCATCAACTTTTAAAAAAATATTCTTCACTGAAACTGCTTTGCCAAATTTAACCAAACTTGGCCACAATCATCATTGTGGTTTGTAGTTTAAAAAATGTGTCCGATGACCCAGCCTACCAAACAAAATGGCTGACATGGCTAAAATTAGGACATAGTGGTAAAATGCAGGTTTTGCTTTATATCTTTGAAACTAAGACATTTAGGGCAAATTTTTCAAGATTTAAATGTCCATCAGAATAAGATATATCCCCTCACAAATTTTCAGTTGAATTAGACAACCTGTTGTTGGGTTGCTGCCCTAAAATTGGTGATTTTAAGGTAATTTTGCAGTTTTTGGTTATTATCTTGAATACTATTATAGATAGAGATAAACTGTAGACAGCAATAATGTTCAGCAAAGTAAGATCTACAAATAAGTCAGCATTATCAAAATTGTTAGAGGACCCCTCAAGGAGTTATTGCCCTTTATAGTCAATATTGAACAACTTTTCGTCTTTTTTGTAACTTGTATAAAATCATTTCTAAAACTACTTGGCCAAATTTAACCAAACTTGGCCACCATCATAATACTAGGGTATCTATTTAAAAAAAAAAAGTGTCTAATGACCCCGCCTACTAACGAAGATGTCCGACATCAGTAAACACATTAACAGGTGAGCGACACAGGCTCTTGAGAGCCTCTAGTTTTTATACGACCGCAAATTTTGAAAAAATTTTCGTCGTATATTGCTATCACGTTGGCGTCGTCGTCGTCGTCGTCGTCGTCGTCGTCGGCGGCGTCGTCGTCGTCGTCGTCGTCGTCCGAATACTTTTAGTTTTCGCACTCTAACTTTAGTAAAAGTGAATAGAAATCTATGAAATTTTAACACAAGGTTTATGACCATAAAAGGAAGGCTGGTATTGATTTTGGGAGTTTTGGTCCCAACGTTTTAGGAATTAGGGGCCAAAAAGGGCCCAAATAAGCATTTTCTTGGTTTTCGCACTATAACTTTAGTTTAAGATAATAGAAATCTATGAAATTTTGACACAAGGTTTATTACCACAAAAGAAAGGTTGGGATTGATTTTGGGAGTTTTGGTTTCAACAGTTAAGGAATTAGGGGCCAAAAAAGGGCCCAAATAAGCATTATTCTTGGTTTTCGCACAATAACTTTAGTTAAAGTGAATAGAAATCAATGAAATTTAAACACAATGTTTATGACCACAAAAGGAAGGTTGGTATTGATTTTGGGAGTTTCGGTCCCAACAGTTTAGGAATTAGGGGCCAAAAAGGGACCCAAATAAGCATTTTTCTTGGTTTTCGCACCATAGCGTTAGTATAAGTAAATAGAAATCTATGAAATTTAAACATAAGGTTTATGACCATAAAAGGAAGGTTGGTATTGATTTTGGGAGTTTTGGTCCCAACAGTTAAGGAAAAAGGGGCCCAAAGGGTCCAAAATTAAACTTTGTTTGATTTTCATCAAAATTGAATAATTGGGGTTCTTTAATATGCCGAATCTAACTGTGTATGTAGATTCTTAATTTTTGGTCCCGTTTTCAAATTGGTCTACATTAAGGTCCAAAGGGTCCAAAATTAAACTTAGTTTGATTTTAACAAAAATTGAAACCTTGGGGTTCTTTGATATGC
Organism: Mytilus trossulus; assembly: GCF_036588685.1. Lineage (NCBI taxonomy): Eukaryota > Metazoa > Mollusca > Bivalvia > Mytilida > Mytilidae > Mytilus > Mytilus trossulus. Next base: position 893,931 of record NW_026963322.1, read on the forward strand.
TGAATCTAAAAATGTACTTAGATTTTTGATTATTGGCCCAGTTTTCAAGTTGGCCCAAATCGAGGTCCAAAATTAAACATTGTTTGATTTCATCAAAAATTGAATAATTGGGGTTCTTTGATATGCCAAATCTAACTGTGTATGTAGATTCTTAATTTTTGGCCCAGTTTTAAAATTGGTCTAAATTAAAGTGCAAAGGGTCCAAAATTAAACTAAGTTTGATTTTAACAAAAATTAAATTCTTGGGCCTCTTTGATATGCTGAATCTAAACATGTACTTAGATTTTTGATTATGGGCCCAGTTTTCAAGTTGGTCCAAATCAGGATCTAAAATTATTATATTAAGTATTGTGCAATAGCAAGTCTTTTCAATTGCACAGTATTGTGCAATGGCAAGAAATATCTAATTTCACAATATTGTGAAATAGCAAATTTTTTTTTAATTAAGAGTTATCTTTCTTTGTCCAGTAAAGTAAGCAAGAAATATCTGCAAGAATTTTTTTTTAATTGGAGTTATCTTTCTTTGTCCAGAATCAACTTAAATCTTTGTTATATACAATATACAATGTATATTCACTTTTTACTACCAACTGATAAATTTAAATAATCTTTACCATTCAGTGATAACAAGCAGTTTTTTTACATCTTAATATTTTATGATGTATTTAAATGAGTAGTAATTGTTGCAAACTCCATTAGAATATTTTAATTGAAATTAGTTTTGGAATAAGGGAAAGGGGGATGTGAATAAAAAATTGGGTTCAATTTTTATACGACCGCAAATTTTGAAAAAAATTTCGTCGTATATTGCTATCACGTTGGCGTCGTCGTCGTCGTCGTCGTCGTCCGAATACTTTTAGTTTTCGCACTCTAACTTTAGTAAAAGTGAATAGAAATCTATGAAATTTTAACACAAGGTTTATGACCATAAAAGGAAGGCTGGTATTGATTTTGGGAGTTTTGGTCCCAATATTTTAGGAATTAGGGGCCAAAAAGGGCCCAAATAAGCATTTTCTTGGTTTTCGCACTATAACTTTAGTTAAAGTAAATAGAAATCAATGAAATTTTGACACAAGGTTTATGACCACAAAAGAAAGGTTGGGATTGATTTTGGGAGTTTTGGTTTTTACAGTTTAGGAATTAGGGGCCAAAAAAGGGCCCAAATAAGCATTATTCTTGGTTTTCACACTATAACTTTAGTTTAAGTTAATGTAAATCTATGAAATTTTGACACAAGGTTTATGACCACAAAAGAAAGGTTGGGATTGATTTTGGGAGTTTAGGTCCCAACAGTTTAGGAATTAGGGGCCAAAAAGGGACCCAAATAAGCATTTTTCTTGGTTTTCGCACCATAACTTTAGTACAAGTAAATAGAAATCTATGAAATTTAAACACAAGGTTTATGACTATAAAAGGAAGGATTGGTATTGATTTTGGGAGTTTTGGTCCTAACAGTTTAGGAAAAAGGGCCCAAAGGGTCCAAAATTAAACTTTGTTTGATTTCATTAAGAATTGAATAATTGGGGTTCTTTGATATGCGGAATCTAACTGTGTATGTAGATTCTTAATTTTTGGTCCATTTTCAAATTGGTCTACATTAAGGTCCAAAGGGTCCAAAATTAAACTTAGTTTGATTTTGACAAAAAATTAATCGGTTGGGTTCTTTGATATGCTGAATCTAAAAATGTATTTAGATTCTTAATTATTGGCCCAGTTTTCAAGTTGGTCCAAATTGGGATCCAAAATTAAACTTTGTTTGATTTCATTAAAAATTGAATAAATGGGGTTCTTTGATATGCCAAATCTAACTGTGTATGTAGATTCCTCATTTTTGGTCCTGTTTTCAAATTGGTCTACATTAAAGTCCAAAGGGTCCAAAATTAAACTTAGTTTGATTTTAACAAAAATTGAAATCTTGGGGTTCTTTGATATGCTGAATCAAAACATGTACTTAGATTTTTTATTATGGGCCCAGTTTTCAAGTCGGTCCAAATCAGGATCTAAAATATTATATTAAGTATTGTGCAATAGCAAGTCTTTTCAATTGCACAGTATTGCACAATGGCAAGAAATATCTAATTGCACAATATTGTGAAATAGCAATATTTTTTTTAATAAGAGTTATCTTTCTTTGTCCAGAATAGTAAGCAAGAAATATCTAATTGCACAATATTGTGAAATAGCAATATATTTTTTTAATTGGAGTTATCTTTCTTTGTCCAGAATCAACTCAAATCTTTGTTATATACAATGTATATTCACTTTTTACCACCAACTGATAAATTAAAATAATCTTTACCATTCAGTGATAACAAGCAGTTTTTTTTACATCTTAATATTTTATGATGTATTTAAATGAGTAGTTATTGTTGCAAACTCCATTAGAAATTTAATTGAGATTAATTTGGAATAAGGGAAAGGGGGATGTGATTAAAAAAATGGGTTCAATTCGTCATTTGAAATGAAATTTCATAAATAAAATGAAAATTTCTTCAAACATTTTTTGAGAGGATTAATATTCAACAGCATAGTGAATTGCTCGTAAGAGAAAACAAAAATTTTAAGTTCATTAGAACACATTCATTCTGTGTCAGAAACCTATGCTGTGTCAACTATTTAATCACAATCCAAATTTAGAGCTGAATCCAGCTTGAATGTTGTGTCCATACTTGCCCCAACCGTTCAGGGTTCAACCTCTGCGGTCGTATAAAGCTACGCCCTGCGGAGCATCTGGTTTTTAACTGGATGTGATTGTCATAGCATGGTCACATGAATGGTTTGACTTGTCCAGTCCAGGCCACTTATCAGTTGTTTGTGCTCAATTTGAGTGTATTTATTTAGATTATCAATCCTTCTCCTTTCAAGCACTTTCCAAAAATGGAAACAAATTATTTTCAGGAAAAAAATAAATTCGATTTTTTTGTGGAAAATAATTTTTTGACCCGGGCGCTTATTTTTGACCCGTGTGGGGGGAGGGGAAACAAACATATTTTTAATTTTGGCCTTAGATTTTTTAAGCATAGGTCTACTTGTTGTATTGAATGACTACAAGGTATCATATAAAAAAAAATGTCTGCCTGCCAACGTTAATTTTACTGTGACCTCATATTCATAATAATGATAATATTCATGATATTGAACGGCAAGAATGATGAGTAAGTTGATGTTATATACAAATAAGACAAAATTTTCAGTTGCCTACTAATTATGTAATACATGTAGTAGTTATTTTTGTCATTAAATGATGTTTACCCTTTTATGTGTAGGGCAAGAACATGAAAGATAAAGGGGAAACTATAAACAGAAGAAATTATCAACAAAATAAGATTTACAGAGGTCAACAAAGCCTAAATGGTAAGTCCACTGTTATAAAAGTTTTTGTCCTTGAATAATGATTAAATATTTATTAAAATAAGATGTGGTATGATGAATGAGAAAACTATCCATCAGAGTTCAATTTAGTGGATGTAAGCATTGTAATTACTTATTAGAGGCCATTGATGACCTGTAAGTAATGAGAAAACCCATACCCTATACATGTTATAGTAATCTATAAAAGTCAACACTAACCAAATTTGAAACAGACTAACAGAGCATCAATTCAAACGTCAAATATACCAGACTAATTTATAAAAACAAAAAATTATGAAAAATAAAAATGAAGGATATGAACCAACATCAACCACTGGACTATGTACAAGCTCCTGATATTAGACAGGTATAATATGGCTGGGTTGATATAAAAGTAAGAAACACTTAGCAGTCTGATTTCCAATGAGACATTTCTCCAATAGAGATCAAATGACATTTCAGGAGGCTCTAGGGTATAACAATTTCAGAAAAATGTTTAATATTTTTTTTTCATAACTCATTTTATTTATAACTTTATCATATGGTACACCAAATCATTCAAAACAATCAATTGGGTTTGGTCCCAGATGACTTTTAAAATGCATATATCATTGAAAAAGCTCCAAATTATCTCCCTTTGGTGCAAAAATGCCATTTTTTGGCATTAGAAATGTAATATCTTATTTAACTCATCGGTGGCCTATATTTTTCATTATAATTTTAAATAAGCTGTACTTTAACTAAACTATTATAAAATTTAAGCGATTTCTGTAAATAAACTCATCAGTAATTTAGTACTTGAATATTTAAATGAAAGTTTATCATATTAATCATAAACATGATAAAATAGCCATTTTATTGATCTCTTCACTGATAATTTTTGAGTTTGTGTATTTGTAGGTCAGGCATCCCAATTTTCATGGTCATCATTCACAGATCAATACTGAACGGAAAACTTAAAGCTGATATTTTTCTCCATGGTGCGACTTTTTTATTAATTTGAAATGGAACATGTTTTTTCCTACATTTATTTGAAAGAGGAAATTTCAACATGATGACTATAAACAAAAAGGAGTCATATCATCACGATCATTGATGCACAAGAACTTGATCATATAAATACAACAATGTAATTATCAATTGAAAGATGGAACGAATGAACAAGATATTAGAATGTTGTTGTCCAAATAAAGTTGCTTTGTCTTCTCATTTGAATCTCTCCATTCAATAAAGATGTACAGAAGAAGATCTTTGAAGAACAGATTGAAAACATATTTTGTCTAAGAATTGCAGGAATATTCTAGTGAATGAAATATATTGACTTCACTCTTATATAGTGGACTGAATAATTGTACATAGCAAGCTGTGAATAAAGAAAGCAAAAACTTTAACAAAAAGTGTTTATATTATAAATTTGCAAATATAAGCATACTATTATGTACATCACAAAGGTATATATAATTCAAATTGTTTGCCTATACAAGTATTGCAATGAACCTATAACAAAGAAAATCTTACCTCATGAAAAGAGTGAACTATTCAGTCAGAATATGAAATATTTTTTCAGTTCTATTTTTCATAATAGAATAAACAAGACAAAGATTTCAAAACAATATTTTTTCATTTATTTAGAAATTTCATCATTTTGTTTCAGTGAAAGAACTTTATTCTTTGACTGTAAAATATTATTATTATACATTCCAAAATAAGAATAATCTTTA